>NW_028142279.1:0-101898 GCF_055691185.1 Crinia signifera | reverse complement strand
TTATTGTATATTGTGATAACTAAGTGTACAGTTAAATAGAGATAGCTAGAGAGAAATCAAAAGAGTAAAAAATAAACATACCTTCCCCCTTCACTGTCCACTAGGGCAGCTTGGCGGACATGGAGGTGAAGGAAGGGAACTCAGTAACACACTTTTTATTTCAGTCAGTGCCCTACCTCCCACAAAAAATATGTGGGTGATCCCTCACTCCTTGTATAATAGGGCATCTTGACCAACAGGAAGGGTGGGATCCTTAGGTGGGTAGGTAGGTATTTTGTAAATCATTAGATAAATGGGTGGGTAGATAAATGTTAAACTCTTAGATAGGTGGGTGGGGGGAAGCGCAATACCTGTAAAAACATATGTGGGGTGATCCCTCGCTCCTTGTGTAATAGTGCAGCTTGGCCAGCAGGGAGTTGTTATCCTTCGGGACCCACATATTTTTTTCACTGAGCGCATTAACTGTAGATAGACAGAAAGATAGATAGATGGTTAGGTATATAAATGGGTAGGTGTGTGGTTGGGTATGTGGATAGATAGTGAATCATTAGATAGACAGATAAGTGGGAGGGAGGGTAGATAAATGGTAAATTATGAGATAGATAGGTGGGTGGGTGAAGTGCAATACCTGTAAAAAAAATATGTGGGTGATCCCTCACTCCTTGTGTAATAGTGCAGCTTGGCCAGCAGGGAGTTGTTATCCTTTGGGACCCACATTTTTTTTTCACTGAGCGCATTAACTGTAGATAGACAGAAAGATAGATAGATGGTTAGGTATATAAATGGGTAGGTGTGTGGTTGGGTATGTGGATAGATAGTGAATCATTAGATAGACAGATAAGTGGGAGGGAGGGTAGATAAATGGTAAATTATGAGATAGGTGGGTGGGTGAAGTGCAATACCTGTAAAAAAAATATGTGGGTGATCCCTCACTCCTTGTGTAATAGTGCAGCTTGGCCAGCAGGGAGTTGTTATCCTTTGGGACCCACATATTATTTTCACTGAGCGCATTAACTATAGATAGACAGAAAGATAGATAGATGGTTAGGTATATAAATGGGTAGGTGGGTGGTTGGTTAGGTGGATAGATAATTAATCATTAGATAGACAGATAAGTGGGTGGGAGGGTAGATAAACGGTAAATTATTAGATAGGTGGGTGGGTGAAGTGCAATACCTGTAAAAAAAATATGTAGGTGATCCCTCACTCCTTGTGTAATAGTGCAGCTTGGCCAGCAGGGAGTTGTTATCCTTCGGGACCCACATTTTTTTTCACTGAGCACATTAACTGTAGATAGATAGATAGATGGTTAGGTATATAAATGGGTAGGTGTATTGTTGGGTAGGTGGATAGATAGTGACTCATTAGATAGACAGATAAGTAGGTGGGAGGGTAGATCAACTGTAAATTATTAGATAGATAGGCAGGTGGGTGAAGTGAAATACCTGTAAAAAAATATTTGGGTGATCCCTCACTCCTTGTGTAATAGTGCAGCTTGGCCAGCAGGGAGTTGTTATCCTTCGGGAACCACATATTTTTTTCACTAAGCGCATTAACTGTTGATAGACAGAAAGATAGATAGATGGTGTAAATTATTAGATAGATAGGTGGGTGGGTGAAGTGCAATACCTGTAAAAAAAATATGTAGGTGATCCCTCACTCCTTGTGTAATAGTGCAGCTTGGCCAGCAGGGAGTTGTTATCCTTCGGGACCCACATTTGTTTTCACTGAGCACATTAACTGTAGATAGATAGATAGATGGTTAGGTATATAAATGGGTAGGTGTGTGGTTGGGTAGGTGGATAGATAGTGACTCATTAGTTAGACAGATAAGTAGGTGGGAGGGTAGATCAATTGTAAATTATTAGATAGATAGGCAGGTGGGTGAAGTGAAATACCTGTAAAAAAATATTTGGGTGATCCCTCACTCCTTGTGTAATAGTGCAGCTTGGCCAGCAGGGAGTTGTTATCCTTCGGGACCCACATATTTTTTTCACTGAGCGCATTAACTGTAGATAGATAGATGGTTAGGTATATACATGGGTAGGTGTGTGGTTGGGTAGGTGGATAGATAGTGAATCATTAGATAGACAGATAAGTGGGAGGGAGGGTAGATAAATGGTAAATTATGAGATAGGTGGGTGGGTGAAGTGCAATACCTGTAAAAAAAATATGTGGGTGATCCCTCACTCCTTGTGTAATAGTGCAGCTTGGCCAGCAGGGAGTTGTTATCCTTTGGGACCCACATATTATTTTCACTGAGCGCATTAACTATAGATAGACAGAAAGATAGATAGATGGTTAGGTATATAAATGGGTAGGTGGGTGGTTGGTTAGGTGGATAGATAATTAATCATTAGATAGACAGATAAGTGGGTGGGAGGGTAGATAAACGGTAAATTATTAGATAGGTGGGTGGGTGAAGTGCAATACCTGTAAAAAAAATATGTAGGTGATCCCTCACTCCTTGTGTAATAGTGCAGCTTGGCCAGCAGGGAGTTGTTATCCTTCGGGACCCACATTTTTTTTCACTGAGCACATTAACTGTAGATAGATAGATAGATGGTTAGGTATATAAATGGGTAGGTGTATTGTTGGGTAGGTGGATAGATAGTGACTCATTAGATAGACAGATAAGTAGGTGGGAGGGTAGATCAACTGTAAATTATTAGATAGATAGGCAGGTGGGTGAAGTGAAATACCTGTAAAAAAATATTTGGGTGATCCCTCACTCCTTGTGTAATAGTGCAGCTTGGCCAGCAGGGAGTTGTTATCCTTCGGGAACCACATATTTTTTTCACTAAGCGCATTAACTGTTGATAGACAGAAAGATAGATAGATGGTTAGGTATATAAATGGGTAGGTGTGTGGTTGGTTAGGTGGATAGATAATTAATCATTAGATAGACAGATAAGTGGGTGGGAGGGTAGATAAACGGTAAATTATTAGATAGATAGGTGGGTGGGTGAAGTGCAATACCTGTAAAAAAAATATGTAGGTGATCCCTCACTCCTTGTGTAATAGTGCAGCTTGGCCAGCAGGGAGTTGTTATCCTTCGGGACCCACATTTGTTTTCACTGAGCACATTAACTGTAGATAGATAGATAGATGGTTAGGTATATAAATGGGTAGGTGTGTGGTTGGGTAGGTGGATAGATAGTGACTCATTAGTTAGACAGATAAGTAGGTGGGAGGGTAGATCAATTGTAAATTATTAGATAGATAGGCAGGTGGGTGAAGTGAAATACCTGTAAAAAAATATTTGGGTGATCCCTCACTCCTTGTGTAATAGTGCAGCTTGGCCAGCAGGGAGTTGTTATCCTTCGGGACCCACATATTTTTTTCACTGAGCGCATTAACTGTAGATAGATAGATGGTTAGGTATATACATGGGTAGGTGTGTGGTTGGGTAGGTGGATAGATAGTGAATCATTAGATAGACAGATAAGTGGGAGGGAGGGTAGATAAATGGTAAATTATGAGATAGGTGGGTGGGTGAAGTGCAATACCTGTAAAAAAAATATGTGGGTGATCCCTCACTCCTTGTGTAATAGTGCAGCTTGGCCAGCAGGGAGTTGTTATCCTTTGGGACCCACATATTATTTTCACTGAGCGCATTAACTATAGATAGACAGAAAGATAGATAGATGGTTAGGTATATAAATGGGTAGGTGGGTGGTTGGTTAGGTGGATAGATAATTAATCATTAGATAGACAGATAAGTGGGTGGGAGGGTAGATAAACGGTAAATTATTAGATAGGTGGGTGGGTGAAGTGCAATACCTGTAAAAAAAATATGTAGGTGATCCCTCACTCCTTGTGTAATAGTGCAGCTTGGCCAGCAGGGAGTTGTTATCCTTCGGGACCCACATTTTTTTTCACTGAGCACATTAACTGTAGATAGATAGATAGATGGTTAGGTATATAAATGGGTAGGTGTATTGTTGGGTAGGTGGATAGATAGTGACTCATTAGATAGACAGATAAGTAGGTGGGAGGGTAGATCAACTGTAAATTATTAGATAGATAGGCAGGTGGGTGAAGTGAAATACCTGTAAAAAAATATTTGGGTGATCCCTCACTCCTTGTGTAATAGTGCAGCTTGGCCAGCAGGGAGTTGTTATCCTTCGGGAACCACATATTTTTTTCACTAAGCGCATTAACTGTTGATAGACAGAAAGATAGATAGATGGTTAGGTATATAAATGGGTAGGTGTGTGGTTGGTTAGGTGGATAGATAATTAATCATTAGATAGACAGATAAGTGGGTGGGAGGGTAGATAAACGGTAAATTATTAGATAGATAGGTGGGTGGGTGAAGTGCAATACCTGTAAAAAAAATATGTAGGTGATCCCTCACTCCTTGTGTAATAGTGCAGCTTGGCCAGCAGGGAGTTGTTATCCTTCGGGACCCACATTTGTTTTCACTGAGCACATTAACTGTAGATAGATAGATAGATGGTTAGGTATATAAATGGGTAGGTGTGTGGTTGGGTAGGTGGATAGATAGTGACTCATTAGTTAGACAGATAAGTAGGTGGGAGGGTAGATCAATTGTAAATTATTAGATAGATAGGCAGGTGGGTGAAGTGAAATACCTGTAAAAAAATATTTGGGTGATCCCTCACTCCTTGTGTAATAGTGCAGCTTGGCCAGCAGGGAGTTGTTATCCTTCGGGACCCACATATTTTTTTCACTGAGCGCATTAACTGTAGATAGATAGATGGTTAGGTATATACATGGGTAGGTGTGTGGTTGGGTAGGTGGATAGATAGTGACTCATTAGATAGACAGATAAGTGGGTGGGAGGGTAGATAAATTGTAAATTATTAGATAGATCGGCAGGTGGGTGAAGTGAAATACCTGTAAAAAAATATTTGGGTGATCCCTCACTCCTTGTGTAATAGTGCAGCTTGGCCAGCAGGGAGTTGTTATCCTTTGGGACCCACATATTTTTTTTAACTGAGCGCAATAACTGTTGATAGATAGGTAGATAAATGGGTGGGTGCGTGGGTAGGTAGATAATGAATCATTAGATAGATAAATAAGTGGGTGGGTAGATAAATGTTAAACTATTAGATAGGTAGGCGGGTGGGGGTGAAGCGCAATACCTGTAAAAAAATATGTGGGTGATCCCTCACTCCTTGTGTAATAGTGCAGCTTGGCCAGCAGGGAGTTGTTATCCTTTGGGACCCACATATTTTTTTCACTGAGCGCATTAACTGTTGATAGACAGAAAGATAGATAGATGGTTAGGTATATAAATGGGTAGGTGTATGGTTGGGTAGGTGGATAGATAGTGACTCATTAGATAGACAGATAAGTGGGAGGGAGGGTAGATAAATGGTAAATTATGAGATAGATAGGTGGGTGGGTGAAGTGCAATACCTGTAAAAAAAATATGTGGGTGATCCCTCACTCCTTGTGTAATAGTGCAGCTTGGCCAGCAGGGAGTTGTTATCCTTTGGGACCCACATATTTTTTTTTTCACTGAGTGTATTAACTAAAGATAGATAGGTAGATAAATGGGTGGGTGATTGCGTGGGTAGGTAGATAGTGAATCATTAGATAGATAAATGAGTGGGTGGGTAGATAAATGTTAAACTATTAGATAGGTAGGGGGGTGGGGGTGAAGCACAATACCTGTAAAAAAAATATGTGGGTGATCCCTCACTCCTTGTGTAATAGTGCAGCTTGGCCAGCAGGGAGTTGTTATCCTTTGGGACCCACATATTATTTTCACTGAGCGCATTAACTATAGATAGATAGAAAGATAGATTGTTAGGTATATAAATGGGTAGGTGTGTGGTTGGGTAGGTGGATAGATAGTGAATCAATCATAAGATAGACAGATAAGTGGGCGGGAGGGTAGATAAATGATAAATTATTAGATAGGTGGGTGGGTGAAGTGCAATACCTGTAAAAAAATATGTGGGTGATCCCTCACTTCTTGTGTAATAGTGCAGCTTGGCCAGCAGGGAGTTGTTATCCTTTGGGACCCACATATTTTTTTGACTGAGCGCATTAACTGTAGATAGATAGAAAGATAGATAGATTGTTAGGTATATAAATGGGTAGGTGTGTGGTTGGGTAGGTGGATAGATAGTGAATCATAAGATAGACAGATAAGTGGGTGGGAGGGTAGATAAATGGTACATTATTATATAGATAGGTGGGTGAAGTGCAATACCTGTAAAAAAATATGTGGGTGATCCCTCACTCCTTGTGTAATAGTGCAGCTTGGCCAGCAGGGAGTTGTTATCCTTCGGGACCCACATATTTTTTTCACTGAGTGCATTAACTGTTGATAGACAGAAAGTTAGATAGATGGTTAGGTATATAAATGGGTAGGTGTATGGTTGGTTAGGTGGATAGATAATTAATCATTAGATAGAAAGATAAGTGGGTGGGAGGGTAGATAAACGGTAAATTATTAGATAGATAGGTGGGTGGGTGAAGTGCAATACCTGTAAAAAAAATATGTGGGTGATTCCTCACTCCTTGTGTAATAGTGCAGCTTGGCCAGCAGGGAGTTGTTATCCTTTGGGACCCACGTATTTTTTTCACTGAGCGCATTAACTGTTGATAGACAGAAAGATAGATAGATGGTTAGGTATATAAATGGGTAGGTGTGTGGTTGGGTAGGTGGATAGATAGTGACTCATTAGATAGACAGATAAGTAGGTGGGAGGGTAGATCAATTGTAAATTATTAGATAGATAGGCAGGTGGGTGAAGTGAAATACCTGTAAAAAAATATTTGGGTGATCCCTCACTCCTTGTGTAATAGTGCAGCTTGGCCAGCAGGGAGTTGTTATCCTCTGGGACCCACATATTTTTTTCACTGAGCGCATTAACTGTAGATAGATAGAAAGATAGATAGATGTTTAGGTATATTAACGGGTAGATGTGTGGTTGGGTAGGTGGATAGATAGTGACTCATTAGATAGACAGATAAGTGGGTGGGAGGGTAGATAAATGGTAAATTATTAGATAGGTGGGTGGGTGAAGTGCAATACCTGTAAAAAAAATATGTGGGTGATCCCTCACTCCTTGTGTAATAGTGCAGCTTGGCCAGCAGGGAGTTGTTATCCTTTGGGACCCACATTTTTTTTTTCACTGAGTGTATTAACTGTAGATAGATAGGTAGATAAATGGGTGGGTGAGTGCGTGGGTAGGTAGATAGTGAATCATTAGATAGATAAATGAGTGGGTGGGTAGATAAATGTTAAACTATTAGATAGGTAGGGGGGTGGGGGTGAAGCATAATACCTGTAAAAAAAATATGTGGGTGATCCCTCACTCCTTGTGTAATAGTGCAGCTTGGCCAGCAGGGAGTTATTATCCTTCGGGACCCACATTTTTTTTCACTGAGCACATTAACTGTAGATAGATAGATAGATGGTTAGGTATATAAATGGGTAGGTGTGTGGTTGGTTAGGTGGATAGATAATTAATCATTAGATAGACAGATAAGTGGGTGGGAGGGTAGATAAACGGTAAATTATTAGATAGATAGGTGGGTGGGTGAAGTGCAATACCTGTAAAAAAACTATGTGTGTGATCCCTCACTCCTTGTGTAATAGTGCAGCTTGGCCAGCAGGGAGTTGTTATCCTTTGGGACCCACATATTTTTTTCACTGAGCGCATTAACTGTTGATAGACAGAAAGAAAGATAGATAGATGTTTAGGTATATTAACGGGTAGATGTGTGGTTGGGTAGGTGGATAGATAGTGACTCATTAGATAGACAGATAAGTGGGTGGGAGGGTAGATAAACGGTAAATTATTAGATAGATAGGTGGGTGGGTGAAGTGCAATACCTGTAAAAAAAATATGTAGGTGATCCCTCACTCCTTGTGTAATAGTGCAGCTTGGCCAGCAGGGAGTTGTTATCCTTCGGGACCCACATATTTTTTTCACTGAGCACATTAACTGTAGATAGATAGATAGATGGTTAGGTATATAAATGGGTAGGTGTGTGGTTGGGTAGGTGGATAGATAGTGACTCATTAGTTAGACAGATATGTAGGTGGGAGGGTAGATCAATTGTAAATTATTAGATAGATAGGCAGGTGGGTGAAGTGAAATACCTGTAAAAAAATATTTGGGTTATCCCTCACTCCTTGTGTAATAGTGCAGCTTGGCCAGCAGGGAGTTGTTATCCTTCGGGACCCACATATTTTTTTCACTGAGCGCATTAACTGTAGATAGATAGATGGTTAGGTATATACATGGGTAGGTGTGTGGTTGGGTAGGTGGATAGATAGTGACTCATTAGATAGACAGATAAGTGGGTGGGAGGGTAGATAAATTGTAAATTATTAGATAGATCGGCAGGTGGGTGAAGTGAAATACCTGTAAAAAAATATTTGGGTGATCCCTCACTCCTTGTGTAATAGTGCAGCTTGGCCAGCAGGGAGTTGTTATCCTTTGGGACCCACATATTTTTTTTAACTGAGCGCAATAACTGTTGATAGATAGGTAGATAAATGGGTGGGTGCGTGGGTAGGTAGATAATGAATCATTAGATAGATAAATAAGTGGGTGGGTAGATAAATGTTAAACTATTAGATAGGTAGGCGGGTGGGGGTGAAGCGCAATACCTGTAAAAAAATATGTGGGTGATCCTTCACTCCTTGTGTAATAGTGCAGCTTGGCCAGCAGGGAGTTGTTATCCTTTGGGACCCACATATTTTTTTCACTGAGCGCATTAACTGTTGATAGACAGAAAGATAGATAGATGGTTAGGTATATAAATGGGTAGGTGTATGGTTGGGTAGGTGGATAGATAGTGACTCATTAGATAGACAGATAAGTGGGTGGGAGGGTAGATAAATTGTAAATTATTAGATAGATAGGCAGGTGGGTGAAGTGAAATACCTGTAAAAAAATATGTGGGTGATCCCTCACTCCTTGTGTAATAGTGCAGCTTGGCCAGCAGGGAGTTGTTATCCTTTGGGACCCACATATTTTTTTCACTGAGCGCATTAACTGTAGATAGATAGAAAGATAGATAGATGTTTAGGTATATTAACGGGTAGATGTTTGGTTGGGTTGGTGGATAGATAGTGACTCATTAGATAGACAGATAAGTGGGTGGGAGGGTAGATAAATGATAAATTATTAGATAGATAGGTGGGTGAAGTGCAATACATGTAAAAAAATATGTGGGTGATCCCTCACTTCTTGTGCAATACCTGTAATTAAATAAATAGAGATACAGATAAACAGGTGGGCAGGCCGATAGATAGTATATCATTAGATAGACATATAGATGAATAGCTGTGTAGGTAGATAGATGATAATTCATTAGATAGATAGATAGATGGTTGGATAGGGACATAGGGGCAGATGTATTAAGTCTTAACAAGAGATAAATGCAAGGATGATAATAAGAAATAAACATCCAGCCAATCACCTGCTAACTGCCATATTACAGGCTGTGTTTGAAAAAAAGTCAGTAAGGAGCTGATTGGCTGGACGTTTATCTCTCTTTATCACCCTTGCATTTATCTCTTGTTAAGGTTTAATACATCTGCCCCAGTGTTAGTCAATTATTGGATAGGTAGATAGATGCTAAATGATCCATTAAATAGACAAATCATAGCTGCATTGATTTGTAAAGTAGAGGCATGTACAAAGAGGTGGGTGATCCCTCCCTCTCACTTTTCTAAAGCCCCATACACGCTACACGAGAAATGAAAAGATATCACTCAGAAGAGCATTTTTCAGCAAACTCTTTTCTTTGAAAAAAAATCTCTTGTGTGTATACTCAATATCAGTAATGATGTGCGCTCCCGCGCATCATTAACGACCTCCGCCTTCACTTGAACATCCAGGTCAACTCTGGCCATATAGCCTATGACCCGCATGTTCAGCAGGTCACTGGGACATCACTGAACGATTTCGGTAACCGATTTCATTCAGTGTGAATAGGGGAACCACTAATATAGTTAACTATATAGATGGGGCCCCTATACTCCCAGTGTGTAAAGGGCTTAAGGGTCATTGTATACTGCGAACATATTATCATGCCTCTTTTCATTTTTTAAGTGAGAATTCTCCATAAAACAGATGATGAGGTCATACCAGCCGACTACTGCGAGGTGACCTGGACTGCAGAATTGTCCTCACGTCAACGAACAAAAACGAAGTCAGGTAATTAATGAAAATTAATTACTGATAATATGTTTTGGTATACATTTGAAATTCACAAATAGGAGTTCTCGCTAGGGACTCTTCTATTATTGTATATTGTGATAACTAAGTGTACAGTTAAATAGAGATAGCTAGAGAGAAATCAAAAGAGTAAAAAATAAACATACCTTCCCCCTTCACTGTCCACTAGGGCAGCTTGGCGGACATGGAGGTGAAGGAAGGGAACTCAGTAACACACTTTTTATTTCAGTCAGTGCCCTACCTCCCACAAAAAATATGTGGGTGATCCCTCACTCCTTGTATAATAGGGCATCTTGACCAACAGGAAGGGTGGGATCCTTAGGTGGGTAGGTAGGTATTTTGTAAATCATTAGATAAATGGGTGGGTAGATAAATGTTAAACTCTTAGATAGGTGGGTGGGGGGAAGCGCAATACCTGTAAAAACATATGTGGGGTGATCCCTCGCTCCTTGTGTAATAGTGCAGCTTGGCCAGCAGGGAGTTGTTATCCTTCGGGACCCACATATTTTTTTCACTGAGCGCATTAACTGTAGATAGACAGAAAGATAGATAGATGGTTAGGTATATAAATGGGTAGGTGTGTGGTTGGGTATGTGGATAGATAGTGAATCATTAGATAGACAGATAAGTGGGAGGGAGGGTAGATAAATGGTAAATTATGAGATAGATAGGTGGGTGGGTGAAGTGCAATACCTGTAAAAAAAATATGTGGGTGATCCCTCACTCCTTGTGTAATAGTGCAGCTTGGCCAGCAGGGAGTTGTTATCCTTTGGGACCCACATTTTTTTTTCACTGAGCGCATTAACTGTAGATAGACAGAAAGATAGATAGATGGTTAGGTATATAAATGGGTAGGTGTGTGGTTGGGTATGTGGATAGATAGTGAATCATTAGATAGACAGATAAGTGGGAGGGAGGGTAGATAAATGGTAAATTATGAGATAGGTGGGTGGGTGAAGTGCAATACCTGTAAAAAAAATATGTGGGTGATCCCTCACTCCTTGTGTAATAGTGCAGCTTGGCCAGCAGGGAGTTGTTATCCTTTGGGACCCACATTTTTTTTTTCACTGAGTGTATTAACTGTAGATAGATAGGTAGATAAATGGGTGGGTGATTGCGTGGGTAGGTAGATAGTGAATCATTAGATAGATAAATGAGTGGGTGGGTAGATAAATGTTAAACTATTAGATAGGTAGGGGGGTGGGGGTGAAGCACAATACCTGTAAAAAAAATATGTGGGTGATCCCTCACTCCTTGTGTAATAGTGCAGCTTGGCCAGCAGGGAGTTGTTATCCTTTGGGACCCACATATTATTTTCACTGAGCGCATTAACTATAGATAGATAGATAGAAAGATAGATTGTTAGGTATATAAATGGGTAGGTGTGTGGTTGGGTAGGTGGATAGATAGTGAATCATAAGATAGACAGATAAGTGGGCGGGAGGGTAGATAAATTATAAATTATTAGATAGGTGGGTGGGTGAAGTGCAATACTTGTAAAAAAATATGTGGGTGATCCCTCACTTCTTGTGTAATAGTGCAGCTTGGCCAGCAGGGAGTTGTTATCCTTCGGGACCCACATTTTTTTTCACTGAGCACATTAACTGTAGATAGATAGATAGATAGATGGTTAGGTATATAAATGGGTAGGTGTATTGTTGGGTAGGTGGATAGATAATTAATCATTAGATAGACAGATAAGTGGGTGGGAGGGTAGATCAACTGTAAATTATTAGATAGATAGGCAGGTGGGTAAAGTGAAATACCTGTAAAAAAATATTTGGGTGATCCCTCACTCCTTGTGTAATAGTGCAGCTTGGCCAGCAGGGAGTTGTTATCCTTCGGGAACCACATATTTTTTTCACTGAGCGCATTAACTGTTGATAGACAGAAAGATAGATAGATGGTTAGGTATATAAATGGGTAGGTGTGTGGTTGGTTAGGTGGATAGATAATTAATCATTAGATAGACAGATAAGTGGGTGGGAGGGTAGATAAACGGTAAATTATTAGATAGATAGGTGGGTGGGTGAAGTGCAATACCTGTAAAAAAAATATGTGTGTGATCCCTCACTCCTTGTGTAATAGTGCAGCTTGGCCAGCAGGGAGTTGTTATCCTCTGGGACTCACATATTTTTTTCACTGAGCGCATTAACTGTAGATAGATAGAAAGATAGATAGATGTTTAGGTATATTAACGGGTAGATGTGTGGTTGGGTAGGTGGATAGATAGTGACTCATTAGATAGACAGATAAGTGGGTGGGAGGGTAGATAATTTTTAAATTATTAGATAGGTGGGTGGGTGAAGTGCAATACCTGTAAAAAAAATATGTGGGTGATCCCTCACTCCTTGTGTAATAGTGCAGCTTGGCCAGCAGGGAGTTGTTATCCTTCGGGACCCACATATTTTTTTCACTGAGCGCATTAACTGTAGATAGATAGATAGATAGATAGATAGATGGTTAGGTATATACATGGGTAGGTGTGTGGTTGGGTAGGTGGATAGTGACTCATTAGATAGACAGATAAGTGGGTGGGAGGGTAGATAAATTGTAAATTATTAGATAGATCGGCAGGTGGGTAAAGTGAAATACCTGTAAAAAAAATATTTGGGTGATCCCTCACTCCTTGTGTAATAGTGCAGCTTGGCCAGCAGGGAGTTGTAATCCTTTGGGACCCACATATTTTTTTTAACTGAGCGCAATAACTGTTGATAGATAGGTAGATAAATGGGTGGGTGCGTGGGTAGGTAGATAGTGAATCATTAGATAGATAAATAAGTGGGTGGGTAGATAAATGTTAAACTATTAGATAGGTAGGCGGGTGGGGGTGAAGCGCAATACCTGTAAAAAAATATGTGGGTGATCCCTCACTCCTTGTGTAATAGTGCAGCTTGGCCAGCAGGGAGTTGTTATCCTTCGGGACCCACATATTTTTTTCACTGAGCGCATTAACTGTAGATAGATAGATAGATAGATAGATGGTTAGGTATATACATGGGTAGGTGTGTGGTTGGGTAGGTGGATAGTGACTTATTAGATAGACAGATAAGTGGGTGGGAGGGTAGATAAATTGTAAATTATTAGATAGATCGGCAGGTGGGTGAAGTGAAATACCTGTAAAAAAAATATTTGGGTGATCCCTCACTCCTTGTGTAATAGTGCAGCTTGGCCAGCAGGGAGTTGTAATCCTTTGGGACCCACATATTTTTTTTAACTGAGCGCAATAACTGTTGATAGATAGGTAGATAAATGGGTGGGTGCGTGGGTAGGTAGATAGTGAATCATTAGATAGATAAATAAGTGGGTGGGTAGATAAATGTTAAACTATTAGATAGGTAGGCGGGTGGGGGTGAAGCGCAATACCTGTAAAAAAATATGTGGGTGATCCCTCACTCCTTGTGTAATAGTGCAGCTTGGCCAGCAGGGAGTTGTTATCCTTCGGGACCCACATATTTTTTTCACTGAGCGCATTACCTGTTGATAGACAGAAAGATAGATAGATGGTTAGGTATATAAATGGGTAGGTGGGTGGTTGGGTAGGTGGATAGATAGTGACTCATTAGATAGACAGATAAGTGGGTGGTAGGGTAGATAAATGGTAAATTATTAGATAGATAGGTGGGTGGGTGAAGTGCAATACCTGTAAAAAAAATATGTAGGTGATCCCTCACTCCTTGTGTAATAGTGCAGCTTGGCCAGCAGGGAGTTGTTATCCTTTGGGACCCACATATTTTTTTCACTGAGCGCATTAACTGTAGATAGATAGAAAGATAGATAGATGTTTAGGTATATTAACGGCTAGATGTTTGGTTGGGTAGGTGGATAGATAGTGACTCATTAGATAGACAGATAAGTGGGTGGGAGGGTAGATAAATGATAAATTATTAGATAGATAGGTGGGTGAAGTGCAATACATGTAAAAAAATATATGGGTGATCCCTCACTTCTTGTGCAATACCTGTAATTAAATAAATAGAGATACAGATAAATAGGTGGGCAGGCCGATAGATAGTATATCATTAGATAGACATATAGATGAATGGCTGTGTAGGTAGATAGATGATAATTCATTAGATAGATAGATAGATGGTTGGATAGGTACATAGGGGCAGATGTATTAAGTCTTAACAAGAGATAAATGCAAGGATGATAAAGAGAGATAAACATCCAGCCAATCACATGCTAACTGTCATATTACAGGCTGTGTTTGAAAAAAAGTCAGTAAGGAGCTGATTGGCTGGACGTTTATCTCTCTTTATCACCCTTGCATTTATCTCTTGTTAAGGTTTAATACATCTGCCCCAGTGTTAGTCAATTATTGGATAGGTAGATAGATGCTAAATGATCCATTAAATAGACAAATCATAGCTGCATTGATTTGTAAAGTAGAGGCATGTACAAAGAGGTGGGTGATCCCTCCCTCTCATTTTTCTAAAGCCCCATACACGCTACACGAGAAATGAAAAGATATCACTCAGAAGAGCATTTTTCAGGAAACTCTTTTCTTTGAAAAAAAATCTCTTGTGTGTATACTCAATATCAGTAATGATGTGCGCTCCCGCGCATCATTAACGACCTCCGCCTTCACTTGAACATCCAGGTCAACTCTGGCCATATAGCCTATGACCCGCATGTTCAGCAGGTCACTGGGACATCACTGAACGATTTCGGTAACCGATTTCATTCAGTGTGAATAGGGGAACCACTAATATAGTTAACTATATAGATGGGGCCCCTATACTCCCAGTGTGTAAAGGGCTTAAGGGTCATTGTATACTGCGAACATATTATCATGCCTCTTTTCATTTTTTAAGTGAGAATTCTCCATAAAACAGATGATGAGGTCATACCAGCCGACTACTGCGTGGTGACCTGGACTGCAGAATTGTCCTCACGTCAACGAACAAAAACGAAGTCAGGTAATTAATGAAAATTAATTACTGATAATATGTTTTGGTATACATTTGAAATTCACAAATAGGAGTTCTCGCTAGGGACTCTTCTATTATTGTATATTGTGATAACTAAGTGTACAGTTAAATAGAGATAGCTAGAGAGAAATCAAAAGAGTAAAAAATAAACATACCTTCCCCCTTCACTGTCCACTAGGGCAGCTTGGCGGACATGGAGGTGAAGGAAGGGAACTCAGTAACACACTTTTTATTTCAGTCAGTGCCCTACCTCCCACAAAAAATATGTGGGTGATGCCTTGTGTAATAGGGCATCTTGACCAACAGGAAGGGTGGGATCCTTAGGTGGGTAGGTAGGTATTTTGTAAATCATTAGATAAATGGGTGGGTAGATAAATGTTAAACTCTTAGATAGGTGGGTGGGGGGAAGCGCAATACCTGTAAAAACATATGTGGGTGATCCCTCACTCCTTGTGTAATAGTGCAGCTTGGCCAGCAGGGAGTTGTTATCCTTTGGGACCCACATTTTTTTTTCACTGAGCGCATTAACTGTAGATAGACAGAAAGATAGATAGATGGTTAGGTATATAAATGGGTAGGTGTGTGGTTGGGTATGTGGATAGATAGTGAATCATTAGATAGACAGATAAGTGGGAGGGAGGGTAGATAAATGGTAAATTATGAGATAGATAGGTGGGTGGGTGAAGTGCAATACCTGTAAAAAAAATATGTGGGTGATCCCTCACTCCTTGTGTAATAGTGCAGCTTGGCCAGCAGGGAGTTGTTATCCTTTGGGACCCACATTTTTTTTTTTCACTGAGTGTATTAACTAAAGATAGATAGGTAGATAAATGGGTGGGTGATTGCGTGGGTAGGTAGATAGTGAATCATTAGATAGATAAATGAGTGGGTGGGTAGATAAATGTTAAACTATTAGATAGGTAGGGGGGTGGGGGTGAAGCACAATACCTGTAAAAAAAATATGTGGGTGATCCCTCACTCCTTGTGTAATAGTGCAGCTTGGCCAGCAGGGAGTTGTTATCCTTTGGGACCCACATATTATTTTCACTGAGCGCATTAACTATAGATAGATAGAAAGATAGATTGTTAGGTATATAAATGGGTAGGTGTGTGGTTGGGTAGGTGGATAGATAGTGAATCAATCATAAGATAGACAGATAAGTGGGCGGGAGGGTAGATAAATGATAAATTATTAGATAGGTGGGTGGGTGAAGTGCAATACCTGTAAAAAAATATGTGGGTGATCCCTCACTTCTTGTGTAATAGTGCAGCTTGGCCAGCAGGGAGTTGTTATCCTTTGGGACCCACATATTTTTTTGACTGAGCGCATTAACTGTAGATAGATAGAAAGATAGATAGATTGTTAGGTATATAAATGGGTAGGTGTGTGGTTGGGTAGGTGGATAGATAGTGAATCATAAGATAGACAGATAAGTGGGTGGGAGGGTAGATAAATGGTACATTATTATATAGATAGGTGGGTGAAGTGCAATACCTGTAAAAAAATATGTGGGTGATCCCTCACTCCTTGTGTAATAGTGCAGCTTGGCCAGCAGGGAGTTGTTATCCTTCGGGACCCACATATTTTTTTCACTGAGTGCATTAACTGTTGATAGACAGAAAGTTAGATAGATGGTTAGGTATATAAATGGGTAGGTGGGTGGTTGGTTAGGTGGATAGATAATTAATCATTAGATAGACAGATAAGTGGGTGGGAGGGTAGATAAATGGTAAATTATTAGATAGGTGGGTGGGTGAAGTGCAATACCTGTAAAAAAAATATGTGGGTGATCCCTCACTCCTTGTGTAATAGTGCAGCTTGGCCAGCAGGGAGTTGTTATCCTTTGGGACCCACATTTTTTTTTTCACTGAGTGTATTAACTGTAGATAGATAGGTAGATAAATGGGTGGGTGAGTGCGTGGGTAGGTAGATAGTGAATCATTAGATAGATAAATGAGTGGGTGGGTAGATAAATGTTAAACTATTAGATAGGTAGGGGGGTGGGGGTGAAGCACAATACCTGTAAAAAAAATATGTGGGTGATCCCTCACTCCTTGTGTAATAGTGCAGCTTGGCCAGCAGGGAGTTATTATCCTTCGGGACCCACATTTTTTTTCACTGAGCACATTAACTGTAGATAGATAGATAGATGGTTAGGTATATAAATGGGTAGGTGTATTGTTGGGTAGGTGGATAGATAGTGACTCATTATATAGACAGATAAGTAGGTGGGAGGGTAGATCAACTGTAAATTATTAGATAGATAGGCAGGTGGGTGAAGTGAAATACCTGTAAAAAAATATTTGGGTGATCCCTCACTCCTTGTGTAATAGTGCAGCTTGGCCAGCAGGGAGTTGTTATCCTTCGGGAACCACATATTTTTTTTACTGAGCGCATTAACTGTTGATAGACAGAAAGATAGATAGATGGTTAGGTATATAAATGGGTAGGTGTGTGGTTGGTTAGGTGGATAGATAATTAATCATTAGATAGACAGATAAGTGGGTGGGAGGGTAGATAAACGGTAAATTATTAGATAGATAGGTGGGTGGGTGAAGTGCAATACCTGTAAAAAAAATATGTGTGTGATCCCTCACTCCTTGTGTAATAGTGCAGCTTGGCCAGCAGGGAGTTGTTATCCTCTGGGACCCACATATTTTTTTCACTGAGCGCATTAACTGTAGATAGATAGAAAGATAGATAGATGTTTAGGTATATTAACGGGTAGATGTGTGGTTGGGTAGGTGGATAGATAGTGACTCATTAGATAGACAGATAAGTGGGTGGGAGGGTAGATAATTTTTTAATTATTAGATAGATAGGTGGGTGGGTAAAGTGCAATACCTGTAAAAAAAATATGTGGGTGATCCCTCACTTCTTGTGTAATAGTGCAGCTTGGCCAGCAGGGAGTTGTTATCCTTCGGGACCCACATTTTTTTCACTGAGCGCATTAACTGTAGATAGATAGATGGTTAGGTATATACATGGGTAGGTGTGTGGTTGGGTAGGTGGATAGATAGTGACTCATTAGATAGACAGATAAGTGGGTGGGAGGGTAGATAAATTGTAAATTATTAGATAGATCGGCAGGTGGGTGAAGTGAAATACCTGTAAAAAAAATATTTGGGTGATCCCTCACTCCTTGTGTAATAGTGCAGCTTGGCCAGCAGGGAGTTGTAATCCTTTGGGACCCACATATTTTTTTTAACTGAGCGCAATAACTGTTGATAGATAGGTAGATAAATTGGTGGGTGCGTGGGTAGGTAGATAGTGAATCATTAGATAGATAAATAAGTGGGTGGGTAGATAAATGTTAAACTATTAGAAAGGTAGGCGGGTGGGGGTGAAGCGCAATACCTGTAAAAAAATATGTGGATGATCCCTCACTCCTTGTGTAATAGTGCAGCTTGGCCAGCAGGGAGTTGTTATCCTTTGGGACCCACATATTTTTTTCACTGAGCGCATTAACTGTTGATAGACAGAAAGAAAGATAGATGTTTAGGTATATTAACGGGTAGATGTGTGGTTGGGTAGGTGGATAGATAGTGACTCATTAGATAGACAGATAAGTGGGTGGGAGGGTAGATAAACGGTAAATTATTAGATAGATAGGTGGGTGGGTGAAGTGCAATACCTGTAAAATAAATATGTAGGTGATCCCTCACTCCTTGTGTAATAGTGCAGCTTGGCCAGCAGGGAGTTGTTATCCTTCGGGACCCACATATTTTTTTCACTGAGCACATTAACTGTAGATAGATAGATAGATGGTTAGGTATATAAATGGGTAGGTGTGTGGTTGGGTAGGTGGATAGATAGTGACTCATTAGTTAGACAGATAAGTAGGTGGGAGGGTAGATCAATTGTAAATTATTAGATAGATAGGCAGGTGGGTGAAGTGAAATACCTGTAAAAAAATATTTGGGTGATCCCTCACTCCTTGTGTAATAGTGCAGCTTGGCCAGCAGGGAGTTGTTATCCTTCGGGACCCACATATTTTTTTCACTGAGCGCATTAACTGTAGATAGATAGATGGTTAGGTATATACATGGGTAGGTGTGTGGTTGGGTAGGTGGATAGATAGTGACTCATTAGATAGACAGATAAGTGGGTGGGAGGGTAGATAAATTGTAAATTATTAGATAGATCGGCAGGTGGGTGAAGTGAAATACCTGTAAAAAAATATTTGGGTGATCCCTCACTCCTTGTGTAATAGTGCAGCTTGGCCAGCAGGGAGTTGTTATCCTTTGGGACCCACATATTTTTTTTAACTGAGCGCAATAACTGTTGATAGATAGGTAGATAAATGGGTGGGTGCGTGGGTAGGTAGATAATGAATCATTAGATAGATAAATAAGTGGGTGGGTAGATAAATGTTAAACTATTAGGTAGGCGGGTGGGGGTGAAGCGCAATACCTGTAAAAAAATATGTGGGTGATCCCTCACTCCTTGTGTAATAGTGCAGCTTGGCCAGCAGGGAGTTGTTATCCTTTGGGACCCACATATTTTTTTCACTGAGCGCATTAACTGTTGATAGACAGAAAGATAGATAGATGGTTAGGTATATAAATGGGTAGGTGTATGGTTGGGTAGGTGGATAGATAGTGACTCATTAGATAGACAGATAAGTGGGTGGGAGGGTAGATAAATTGTAAATTATTAGATAGATAGGCAGGTGGGTGAAGTGAAATACCTGTAAAAAAATATGTGGGTGATCCCTCACTCCTTGTGTAATAGTGCAGCTTGGCCAGCAGGGAGTTGTTATCCTTTGGGACCCACATATTTTTTTCACTGAGCGCATTAACTGTAGATAGATAGAAAGATAGATAGATGTTTAGGTATATTAACGGGTAGATGTTTGGTTGGGTAGGTGGATAGATAGTGACTCATTAGATAGACAGATAAGTGGGTGGGAGGGTAGATAAATGATAAATTATTAGATAGATAGGTGGGTGAAGTGCAATACATGTAAAAAAATATGTGGGTGATCCCTCACTTCTTGTGCAATACCTGTAATTAAATAAATAGAGATACAGATAAACAGGTGGGCAGGCCGATAGATAGTATATCATTAGATAGACATATAGATGAATGGCTGTGTAGGTAGATAGATGATAATTCATTAGATAGATAGATAGATGGTTGGATAGGTACATAGGGGCAGATGTATTAGGTCTTAACAAGAGATAAATGCAAGGATGATAATGAGAGATAAACATCCAGCCAATCACCTGCTAACTGCCATATTACAGGCTGTGTTTGAAAAAAAGTCAGTAAGGAGCTGATTGGCTGGACGTTTATCTCTCTTTATCACCCTTGCATTTATCTCTTGTTAAGGTTTAATACATCTGCCCCAGTGTTAGTCAATTATTGGATAGGTAGATAGATGCTAAATGATCCATTAAATAGACAAATCATAGCTGCATTGATTTGTAAAGTAGAGGCATGTACAAAGAGGTGGGTGATCCCTCCCTCTCATTTTTCTAAAGCCCCATACACGCTACACGAGAAATGAAAAGATATCACTCAGAAGAGCATTTTTCAGCAAACTCTTTTCTTTGAAAAAAAATCTCTTGTGTGTATACTCAATATCAGTAATGATGTGCGCTCCCGCGCATCATTAACGACCTCCGCCTTCACTTGAACATCCAGGTCAACTCTGGCCATATAGCCTATGACCCGCATGTTCAGCAGGTCACTGGGACATCACTGAACGATTTCGGTAACCGATTTCATTCAGTGTGAATAGGGGAACCACTAATATAGTTAACTATATAGATGGGGCCCCTATACTCCCAGTGTGTAAAGGGCTTAAGGGTCATTGTATACTGCGAACATATTATCATGCCTCTTTTCATTTTTTAAGTGAGAATTCTCCATAAAACAGATGATAAGGTCATACCAGCCGACTACTGCGAGGTGACCTGGACTGCAGAATTGTCCTCACGTCAACGAACAAAAACGAATTCAGGTAATTAATGAAAATTAATTACTGATAATATGTTTTGGTATACATTTGAAATTCACAAATAGGAGTTCTCGCTAGGGACTCTTCTATTATTGTATATTGTGATAACTAAGTGTACAGTTAAATAGAGATAGCTAGAGAGAAATCAAAAGAGTAAAAAATAAACATACCTTCCCCCTTCACTGTCCACTAGGGCAGCTTGGCGGACATGGAGGTGAAGGAAGGGAACTCAGTAACACACTTTTTATTTCAGTCAGTGCCCTACCTCCCACAAAAAATATGTGGGTGATCCCTCACTCCTTGTATAATAGGGCATCTTGACCAACAGGAAGGGTGGGATCCTTAGGTGGGTAGGTAGGTATTTTGTAAATCATTAGATAAATGGGTGGGTAGATAAATGTTAAACTCTTAGATAGGTGGGTGGGGGGAAGCGCAATACCTGTAAAAACATATGTGGGGTGATCCCTCGCTCCTTGTGTAATAGTGCAGCTTGGCCTGCAGGGAGTTGTTATCCTTCGGGACCCACATATTTTTTTCACTGAGCGCATTAACTGTAGATAGACAGAAAGATAGATAGATGGTTAGGTATATAAATGGGTAGGTGTGTGGTTGGGTATGTGGATAGATAGTGAATCATTAGATAGACAGATAAGTGGGAGGGAGGGTAGATAAATGGTAAATTATGAGATAGATAGGTGGGTGGGTGAAGTGCAATACCTGTAAAAAAAATATGTGGGTGATCCCTCACTCCTTGTGTAATAGTGCAGCTTGGCCAGCAGGGAGTTGTTATCCTTTGGGACCCACATTTTTTTTTCACTGAGCGCATTAACTGTAGATAGACAGAAAGATAGATAGATGGTTAGGTATATAAATGGGTAGGTGTGTGGTTGGGTATGTGGATAGATAGTGAATCATTAGATAGACAGATAAGTGGGAGGGAGGGTAGATAAATGGTAAATTATGAGATAGGTGGGTGGGTGAAGTGCAATACCTGTAAAAAAAATATGTGGGTGATCCCTCACTCCTTGTGTAATAGTGCAGCTTGGCCAGCAGGGAGTTGTTATCCTTTGGGACCCACATATTATTTTCACTGAGCGCATTAACTATAGATAGATAGAAAGATAGATTGTTAGGTATATAAATGGGTAGGTGTGTGGTTGGGTAGGTGGATAGATAGTGAATCATAATATAGACAGATAAGTGGGCGGGAGGGTAGATAAATGATAAATTATTAGATAGGTGGGTGGGTGAAGTGCAATACCTGTAAAAAAATATGTGGGTGATCCCTCACTTCTTGTGTAATAGTGCAGCTTGGCCAGCAGGGAGTTGTTATCCTTTGGGACCCACATATTTTTTTGACTGAGCGCATTAACTGTAGATAGATAGAAAGATAGATAGATTGTTAGGTATATAAATGGGTAGGTGTGTGGTTGGGTAGGTGGATAGATAGTGAATCATAAGATAGACAGATAAGTGGGTGGGAGGGTAGATAAATGGTACATTATTATATAGATAGGTGGGTGAAGTGCAATACCTCTTAAAAAAATATGTGGGTGATCCCTCACTCCTTGTGTAATAGTGCAGATTGGCCAGCAGGGAGTTATTATCCTTCGGGACCCACATATTTTTTTCACTGAGTGCATTAACTGTTGATAGACAGAAAGATAGATAGATGGTTAGGTATATAAATGGGTAGGTGTGTGGTTGGTTAGGTGGATAGATAATTAATCATTAGATAGACAGATAAGTGGGTGGGAGGGTAGATAAACGGTAAATTATTAGATAGATAGGTGGGTGGGTGAAGTGCAATACCTGTAAAAAAAATATGTGGGTGATCCCTCACTCCTTGTGTAATAGTGCAGCTTGGCCAGCAGGGAGTTGTTATCCTTTGGGACCCACATATTTTTTTCACTGAGCGCATTAACTGTTGATAGACAGAAAGATAGATAGATGGTTAGGTATATAAATGGGTAGGTGTGTGGTTGGGTAGGTGGATAGATAGTGACTCATTAGATAGACAGATAAGTAGGTGGGAGGGTAGATCAATTGTAAATTATTAGATAGATAGGCAGGTGGGTGAAGTGAAATACCTGTAAAAAAATATTTGGGTGATCCCTCACTCCTTGTGTAATATTGCAGCTTGGCCAGCAGGGAGTTGTTATCTTCTGGGACCCACATATTTTTTTCACTGAGCGCATTAACTGTAGATAGATAGAAAGATAGATAGATGTTTAGGTATATTAACGGGTAGATGTGTGGTTGGGTAGGTGGATAGATAGTGACTCATTAGATAGACAGATAAGTGGGTGGGAGGGTAGATAAATGGTAAATTATTAGATAGATAGGTGGGTGGGTGAAGTGCAATACCTGTAAAAAAAATATGTGGGTGATCCCTCACTCCTTGTGTAATAGTGCAGCTTGGCCAGCAGGGAGTTGTTATCCTTTGGGACCCACATTTTTTTTTTTCACTGAGTGTATTAACTGTAGATAGATAGGTAGATAAATGGGTGGGTGAGTGCGTGGGTAGGTAGATAGTGAATCATTAGATAGATAAATGAGTGGGTGGGTAGATAAATGTTAAACTATTAGATAGGTAGGGGGTGGGGGTGAAGCACAATACCTGTAAAAAAAATATGTGGGTGATCCCTCACTCCTTGTGTAATAGTGCAGCTTGGCCAGCAGGGAGTTGTTATCCTTTGGGACCCACATTTTTTTTTTCACTGAGTGTATTAACTGTAGATAGATAGGTAGATAAATGGGTGGGTGAGTGCGTGGGTAGGTAGATAGTGAATCATTAGATAGATAAATGAGTGGGTGGGTAGATAAATGTTAAACTATTAGATAGGTAGAAGGGTGGGGGTGAAGCACAATACCTGTAAAAAAAATATGTGGGTGATCCCTCACTCCTTGTGTAATAGTGCAGCTTGGCCAGCAGGGAGTTATTATCCTTCGGGACCCACATTTTTTTTCACTGAGCACATTAACTGTAGATAGATAGATAGATGGTTAGGTATATAAATGGGTAGGTGTATTGTTGGGTAGGTGGATAGATAGTGACTCATTATATAGACAGATAAGTAGGTGGGAGGGTAGATAAATTGTAAATTATTAGATAGATAGGCAGGTGGGTGAAGTGAAATACCTGTAAAAAAATATGTGGGTGATCCCTCACTCCTTGTGTAATAGTGCAGCTTGGCCAGCAGGGAGTTGTTATCCTTCGGGAACCACATATTTTTTTTACTGAGCGCATTAACTGTTGATAGACAGAAAGATAGATAGATGGTTAGGTATATAAATGGGTAGGTGTGTGGTTGGTTAGGTGGATAGATAATTAATCATTAGATAGACAGATAAGTGGGTGGGAGGGTAGATAAACGGTAAATTATTAGATAGATAGGTGGGTGGGTGAAGTGCAATACCTGTAAAAAAAATATGTGTGTGATCCCTCACTCCTTGTGTAATAGTGCAGCTTGGCCAGCAGGGAGTTGTTATCCTCTGGGACCCACATATTTTTTTCACTGAGCGCATTAACTGTAGATAGATAGAAAGATAGATAGATGTTTAGGTATATTAACGGGTAGATGTGTGGTTGGGTAGGTGGATAGATAGTGACTCATTAGATAGACAGATAAGTGGGTGGGAGGGTAGATAATTTTTTAATTATTAGATAGATAGGTGGGTGGGTGAAGTGCAATACCTGTAAAAAAAATATGTGGGTGATCCCTCACTTCTTGTGTAATAGTGCAGCTTGGCCAGCAGGGAGTTGTTATCCTTCGGGACCCACATTTTTTTCACTGAGCGCATTAACTGTAGATAGATAGATGGTTAGGTATATACATGGGTAGGTGTGTGGTTGGGTAGGTGGATAGATAGTGACTCATTAGATAGACAGATAAGTGGGTGGGAGGGTAGATAAATTGTAAATTATTAGATAGATCGGCAGGTGGGTGAAGTGAAATACCTGTAAAAAAAATATTTGGGTGATCCCTCACTCCTTGTGTAATAGTGCAGCTTGGCCAGCAGGGAGTTGTAATCCTTTGGGACCCACATATTTTTTTTAATTGAGCGCAATAACTGTTGATAGATAGGTAGATGGTTAGGTATATAAATGGGTAGGTGTATTGTTGGGTAGGTGGATAGATAGTGACTCATTATATAGACAGATAAGTAGGTGGGAGGGTAGATCAACTGTAAATTATTAGATAGATAGGCAGGTGGGTGAAGTGAAATACCTGTAAAAAAATATTTGGGTGATCCCTCACTCCTTGTGTAATAGTGCAGCTTGGCCAGCAGGGAGTTGTTATCCTTCGGGAACCACATATTTTTTTTACTGAGCGCATTAACTGTTGATAGACAGAAAGATAGATAGATGGTTAGGTATATAAATGGGTAGGTGTGTCATTGGTTAGGTGGATAGATAATTAATCATTAGATAGACAGATAAGTGGGTGGGAGGGTAGATAAACGGTAAATTATTAGATAGATAGGTGGGTGGGTGAAGTGCAATACCTGTAAAAAAAATATGTGTGTGATCCCTCACTCCTTGTGTAATAGTGCAGCTTGGCCAGCAGGGAGTTGTTATCCTCTGGGACCCACATATTTTTTTCACTGAGCGCATTAACTGTAGATAGATAGAAAGATAGATAGATGTTTAGGTATATTAACGGGTAGATGTGTGGTTGGGTAGGTGGATAGATAGTGACTCATTAGATAGACAGATAAGTGGGTGGGAGGGTAGATAATTTTTTAATTATTAGATAGATAGGTGGGTGGGTGAAGTGCAATACCTGTAAAAAAAATATGTGGGTGATCCCTCACTTCTTGTGTAATAGTGCAGCTTGGCCAGCAGGGAGTTGTTATCCTTCGGGACCCACATTTTTTTCACTGAGCGCATTAACTGTAGATAGATAGATGGTTAGGTATATACATGGGTAGGTGTGTGGTTGGGTAGGTGGATAGATAGTGACTCATTAGATAGACAGATAAGTGGGTGGGAGGGTAGATAAATTGTAAATTATTAGATAGATCGGCAGGTGGGTGAAGTGAAATACCTGTAAAAAAAATATTTGGGTGATCCCTCACTCCTTGTGTAATAGTGCAGCTTGGCCAGCAGGGAGTTGTAATCCTTTGGGACCCACATATTTTTTTTAACTGAGCGCAATAACTGTTGATAGATAGGTAGATAAATTGGTGGGTGCGTGGGTAGGTAGATAGTGAATCATTAGATAGATAAATAAGTGGGTGGGTAGATAAATGTTAAACTATTAGAAAGGTAGGCGGGTGGGGGTGAAGCGCAATACCTGTAAAAAAATATGTGGATGATCCCTCACTCCTTGTGTAATAGTGCAGCTTGGCCAGCAGGGAGTTGTTATCCTTTGGGACCCACATATTTTTTTCACTGAGCGCATTAACTGTTGATAGACAGAAAGAAAGATAGATGTTTAGGTATATTAACGGGTAGATGTGTGGTTGGGTAGGTGGATAGATAGTGACTCATTAGATAGACAGATAAGTGGGTGGGAGGGTAGATAAACGGTAAATTATTAGATAGATAGGTGGGTGGGTGAAGTGCAATACCTGTAAAAAAAATATGTAGGTGATCCCTCACTCCTTGTGTAATAGTGCAGCTTGGCCAGCAGGGAGTTGTTATCCTTCGGGACCCACATATTTTTTTCACTGAGCACATTAACTGTAGATAGATAGATAGATGGTTAGGTATATAAATGGGTAGGTGTGTGGTTGGGTAGGTGGATAGATAGTGACTCATTAGTTAGACAGATAAGTAGGTGGGAGGGTAGATCAATTGTAAATTATTAGATAGATAGGCAGGTGGGTGAAGTGAAATACCTGTAAAAAAATATTTGGGTGATCCCTCACTCCTTGTGTAATAGTGCAGCTTGGCCAGCAGGGAGTTGTTATCCTTCGGGACCCACATATTTTTTTCACTGAGCGCATTAACTGTAGATAGATAGATGGTTAGGTATATACATGGGTAGGTGTGTGGTTGGGTAGGTGGATAGATAGTGACTCATTAGATAGACAGATAAGTGGGTGGGAGGGTAGATAAATGATAAATTATTAGATAGATAGGTGGGTGAAGTGCAATACATGTAAAAAAATATGTGGGTGATCCCTCACTTCTTGTGCAATACCTGTAATTAAATAAATAGAGATACAGATAAACAGGTGGGCAGGCCGATAGATAGTATATCATTAGATAGACATATAGATGAATGGCTGTGTAGGTAGATAGATGATAATTCATTAGATAGATAGATAGATGGTTGGATAGGTACATAGGGGCAGATGTATTAGGTCTTAACAAGAGATAAATGCAAGGATGATAATGAGAGATAAACATCCAGCCAATCACCTGCTAACTGCCATATTACAGGCTGTGTTTGAAAAAAAGTCAGTAAGGAGCTGATTGGCTGGACGTTTATCTCTCTTTATCACCCTTGCATTTATCTCTTGTTAAGGTTTAATACATCTGCCCCAGTGTTAGTCAATTATTGGATAGGTAGATAGATGCTAAATGATCCATTAAATAGACAAATCATAGCTGCATTGATTTGTAAAGTAGAGGCATGTACAAAGAGGTGGGTGATCCCTCCCTCTCATTTTTCTAAAGCCCCATACACGCTACACGAGAAATGAAAAGATATCACTCAGAAGAGCATTTTTCAGCAAACTCTTTTCTTTGAAAAAAAATCTCTTGTGTGTATACTCAATATCAGTAATGATGTGCGCTCCCGCGCATCATTAACGACCTCCGCCTTCACTTGAACATCCAGGTCAACTCTGGCCATATAGCCTATGACCCGCATGTTCAGCAGGTCACTGGGACATCACTGAACGATTTCGGTAACCGATTTCATTCAGTGTGAATAGGGGAACCACTAATATAGTTAACTATATAGATGGGGCCCCTATACTCCCAGTGTGTAAAGGGCTTAAGGGTCATTGTATACTGCGAACATATTATCATGCCTCTTTTCATTTTTTAAGTGAGAATTCTCCATAAAACAGATGATGAGGTCATACCAGCCGACTACTGCGAGGTGACCTGGACTGCAGAATTGTCCTCACGTCAACGAACAAAAACGAATTCAGGTAATTAATGAAAATTAATTACTGATAATATGTTTTGGTATACATTTGAAATTCACAAATAGGAGTTCTCGCTAGGGACTCTTCTATTATTGTATATTGTGATAACTAAGTGTACAGTTAAATAGAGATAGCTAGAGAGAAATCAAAAGAGTAAAAAATAAACATACCTTCCCCCTTCACTGTCCACTAGGGCAGCTTGGCGGACATGGAGGTGAAGGAAGGGAACTCAGTAACACACTTTTTATTTCAGTCAGTGCCCTACCTCCCACAAAAAATATGTGGGTGATCCCTCACTCCTTGTATAATAGGGCATCTTGACCAACAGGAAGGGTGGGATCCTTAGGTGGGTAGGTAGGTATTTTGTAAATCATTAGATAAATGGGTGGGTAGATAAATGTTAAACTCTTAGATAGGTGGGTGGGGGGAAGCGCAATACCTGTAAAAACATATGTGGGGTGATCCCTCGCTCCTTGTGTAATAGTGCAGCTTGGCCTGCAGGGAGTTGTTATCCTTCGGGACCCACATATTTTTTTCACTGAGCGCATTAACTGTAGATAGACAGAAAGATAGATAGATGGTTAGGTATATAAATGGGTAGGTGTGTGGTTGGGTATGTGGATAGATAGTGAATCATTAGATAGACAGATAAGTGGGAGGGAGGGTAGATAAATGGTAAATTATGAGATAGATAGGTGGGTGGGTGAAGTGCAATACCTGTAAAAAAAATATGTGGGTGATCCCTCACTCCTTGTGTAATAGTGCAGCTTGGCCAGCAGGGAGTTGTTATCCTTTGGGACCCACATTTTTTTTTCACTGAGCGCATTAACTGTAGATAGACAGAAAGATAGATAGATGGTTAGGTATATAAATGGGTAGGTGTGTGGTTGGGTATGTGGATAGATAGTGAATCATTAGATAGACAGATAAGTGGGAGGGAGGGTAGATAAATGGTAAATTATGAGATAGGTGGGTGGGTGAAGTGCAATACCTGTAAAAAAAATATGTGGGTGATCCCTCACTCCTTGTGTAATAGTGCAGCTTGGCCAGCAGGGAGTTGTTATCCTTTGGGACCCACATATTATTTTCACTGAGCGCATTAACTATAGATAGATAGATAGAAAGATAGATTGTTAGGTATATAAATGGGTAGGTGTGTGGTTGGGTAGGTGGATAGATAGTGAATCATAATATAGACAGATAAGTGGGCGGGAGGGTAGATAAATGATAAATTATTAGATAGGTGGGTGGGTGAAGTGCAATACCTGTAAAAAAATATGTGGGTGATCCCTCACTTCTTGTGTAATAGTGCAGCTTGGCCAGCAGGGAGTTGTTATCCTTTGGGACCCACATATTTTTTTGACTGAGCGCATTAACTGTAGATAGATAGAAAGATAGATAGATTGTTAGGTATATAAATGGGTAGGTGTGTGGTTGGGTAGGTGGATAGATAGTGAATCATAAGATAGACAGATAAGTGGGTGGGAGGGTAGATAAATGGTACATTATTATATAGATAGGTGGGTGAAGTGCAATACCTCTTAAAAAAATATGTGGGTGATCCCTCACTCCTTGTGTAATAGTGCAGCTTGGCCAGCAGGGAGTTATTATCCTTCGGGACCCACATATTTTTTTCACTGAGTGCATTAACTGTTGATAGACAGAAAGATAGATAGATGGTTAGGTATATAAATGGGTAGGTGTGTGGTTGGTTAGGTGGATAGATAATTAATCATTAGATAGACAGATAAGTGGGTGGGAGGGTAGATAAACGGTAAATTATTAGATAGATAGGTGGGTGGGTGAAGTGCAATACCTGTAAAAAAAATATGTGGGTGATCCCTCACTCCTTGTGTAATAGTGCAGCTTGGCCAGCAGGGAGTTGTTATCCTTTGGGACCCACATATTTTTTTCACTGAGCGCATTAACTGTTGATAGACAGAAAGATAGATAGATGGTTAGGTATATAAATGGGTAGGTGTGTGGTTGGGTAGGTGGATAGATAGTGACTCATTAGACAGACAGATAAGTAGGTGGGAGGGTAGATCAATTGTAAATTATTAGATAGATAGGCAGGTGGGTGAAGTGAAATACCTGTAAAAAAATATTTGGGTGATCCCTCACTCCTTGTGTAATAGTGCAGCTTGGCCAGCAGGGAGTTGTTATCCTCTGGGACCCACATATTTTTTTCACTGAGCGCATTAACTGTAGATAGATAGAAAGATAGATAGATGTTTAGGTATATTAACGGGTAGATGTGTGGTTGGGTAGGTGGATAGATAGTGACTCATTAGATAGACAGATAAGTGGGTGGGAGGGTAGATAAACGGTAAATTATTAGATAGGTGGGTGGGTGAAGTGCAATACCTGTAAAAAAAATATGTAGGTGATCCCTCACTCCTTGTGTAATAGTGCAGCTTGGCCAGCAGGGAGTTGTTATCCTTCGGGACCCACATTTTTTTTCACTGAGCACATTAACTGTAGATAGATAGATAGATAGATGGTTAGGTATATAAATGGGTAGGTGTATTGTTGGGTAGGTGGATAGATAGTGACTCATTAGATAGACAGATAAGTAGGTGGGAGGGTAGATCAACTGTAAATTATTAGATAGATAGGCAGGTGGGTGAAGTGAAATACCTGTAAAAAAATATTTGGGTGATCCCTCACTCCTTGTGTAATAGTGCAGCTTGGCCAGCAGGGAGTTGTTATCCTTCGGGAACCACATATTTTTTTCAGTGAGCGCATTAACTGTTGATAGACAGAAAGATAGATAGATGGTTAGGTATATAAATGGGTAGGTGTGTGGTTGGTTAGGTGGATAGATAATTAATCATTAGATAGACAGATAAGTGGGTGGGAGGGTAGATAAACGGTAAATTATTAGATAGATAGGTGGGTGGGTGAAGTGCAATACCTGTAAAAAAAATATGTAGGTGATCCCTCACTCCTTGTGTAATAGTGCAGCTTGGCCAGCAGGGAGTTGTTATCCTTCGGGACCCACATTTGTTTTCACTGAGCACATTAACTGTAGATAGATAGATAGATGGTTAGGTATATAAATGGGTAGGTGTGTGGTTGGGTAGGTGGATAGATAGTGACTCATTAGTTAGACAGATAAGTAGGTGGGAGGGTAGATCAATTGTAAATTATTAGATAGATAGGCAGGTGGGTGAAGTGAAATACCTGTAAAAAAATATTTGGGTGATCCCTCACTCCTTGTGTAATAGTGCAGCTTGGCCAGCAGGGAGTTGTTATCCTTCGGGACCCACATATTTTTTTCACTGAGCGCATTAACTGTAGATAGATAGATGGTTAGGTATATACATGGGTAGGTGTGTGGTTGGGTAGGTGGATAGATAGTGACTCATTAGATAGACAGATAAGTGGGTGGGAGGGTAGATAAATTGTAAATTATTAGATAGATCGGCAGGTGGGTGAAGTGAAATACCTGTAAAAAAATATTTGGGTGATCCCTCACTCCTTGTGTAATAGTGCAGCTTGGCCAGCAGGGAGTTGTTATCCTTTGGGACCCACATATTTTTTTTAACTGAGCGCAATAACTGTTGATAGATAGGTAGATAAATGGGTGGGTGCGTGGGTAGGTAGATAATGAATCATTAGATAGATAAATAAGTGGGTGGGTAGATAAATGTTAAACTATTAGATAGGTAGGCGGGTGGGGGTGAAGCGCAATACCTGTAAAAAAATATGTGGGTGATCCCTCACTCCTTGTGTAATAGTGCAGCTTGGCCAGCAGGGAGTTGTTATCCTTTGGGACCCACATATTTTTTTCACTGAGCGCATTAACTGTTGATAGACAGAAAGATAGATAGATGGTTAGGTATATAAATGGGTAGGTGTATGGTTGGGTAGGTGGATAGATAGTGACTCATTAGATAGACAGATAAGTGGGAGGGAGGGTAGATAAATGGTAAATTATGAGATAGATAGGTGGGTGGGTGAAGTGCAATACCTGTAAAAAAAATATGTGGGTGATCCCTCACTCCTTGTGTAATAGTGCAGCTTGGCCAGCAGGGAGTTGTTATCCTTTGGGACCCACATATTTTTTTTTTCACTGAGTGTATTAACTAAAGATAGATAGGTAGATAAATGGGTGGGTGATTGCGTGGGTAGGTAGATAGTGAATCATTAGATAGATAAATGAGTGGGTGGGTAGATAAATGTTAAACTATTAGATAGGTAGGGGGGTGGGGGTGAAGCACAATACCTGTAAAAAAAATATGTGGGTGATCCCTCACTCCTTGTGTAATAGTGCAGCTTGGCCAGCAGGGAGTTGTTATCCTTTGGGACCCACATATTATTTTCACTGAGCGCATTAACTATAGATAGATAGAAAGATAGATTGTTAGGTATATAAATGGGTAGGTGTGTGGTTGGGTAGGTGGATAGATAGTGAATCAATCATAAGATAGACAGATAAGTGGGCGGGAGGGTAGATAAATGATAAATTATTAGATAGGTGGGTGGGTGAAGTGCAATACCTGTAAAAAAATATGTGGGTGATCCCTCACTTCTTGTGTAATAGTGCAGCTTGGCCAGCAGGGAGTTGTTATCCTTTGGGACCCACATATTTTTTTGACTGAGCGCATTAACTGTAGATAGATAGAAAGATAGATAGATTGTTAGGTATATAAATGGGTAGGTGTGTGGTTGGGTAGGTGGATAGATAGTGAATCATAAGATAGACAGATAAGTGGGTGGGAGGGTAGATAAATGGTACATTATTATATAGATAGGTGGGTGAAGTGCAATACCTGTAAAAAAATATGTGGGTGATCCCTCACTCCTTGTGTAATAGTGCAGCTTGGCCAGCAGGGAGTTGTTATCCTTCGGGACCCACATATTTTTTTCACTGAGTGCATTAACTGTTGATAGACAGAAAGTTAGATAGATGGTTAGGTATATAAATGGGTAGGTGGGTGGTTGGTTAGGTGGATAGATAATTAATCATTAGATAGAAAGATAAGTGGGTGGGAGGGTAGATAAACGGTAAATTATTAGATAGATAGGTGGGTGGGTGAAGTGCAATACCTGTAAAAAAAAATATGTGGGTGATTCCTCACTCCTTGTGTAATAGTGCAGCTTGGCCAGCAGGGAGTTGTTATCCTTTGGGACCCACGTATTTTTTTCACTGAGCGCATTAACTGTTGATAGACAGAAAGATAGATAGATGGTTAGGTATATAAATGGGTAGGTGTGTGGTTGGGTAGGTGGATAGATAGTGACTCATTAGATAGACAGATAAGTAGGTGGGAGGGTAGATCAATTGTAAATTATTAGATAGATAGGCAGGTGGGTGAAGTGAAATACCTGTAAAAAAATATTTGGGTGATCCCTCACTCCTTGTGTAATAGTGCAGCTTGGCCAGCAGGGAGTTGTTATCCTCTGGGACCCACATATTTTTTTCACTGAGCGCATTAACTGTAGATAGATAGAAAGATAGATAGATGTTTAGGTATATTAACGGGTAGATGTGTGGTTGGGTAGGTGGATAGATAGTGACTCATTAGATAGACAGATAAGTGGGTGGGAGGGTAGATAAATGGTAAATTATTAGATAGGTGGGTGGGTGAAGTGCAATACCTGTAAAAAAATATGTGGGTGATCCCTCACTCCTTGTGTAATAGTGCAGCTTGGCCAGCAGGGAGTTGTTATCCTTTGGGACCCACATTTTTTTTTTTCACTGAGTGTATTAACTGTAGATAGATAGGTAGATAAATGGGTGGGTGAGTGCGTGGGTAGGTAGATAGTGAATCATTAGATAGATAAATGAGTGGGTGGGTAGATAAATGTTAAACTATTAGATAGGTAGGGGGGTGGGGGTGAAGCACAATACCTGTAAAAAAAATATTTGGGTGATCCCTCACTCCTTGTGTAATAGTGCAGCTTGGCCAGCAGGGAGTTATTATCCTTCGGGACCCACATTTTTTTTCACTGAGCACATTAACTGTAGATAGATAGATAGATGGTTAGGTATATAAATGGGTAGGTGTATTGTTGGGTAGGTGGATAGATAGTGACTCATTATATAGACAGATAAGTAGGTGGGAGGGTAGATCAACTGTAAATTATTAGATAGATAGGCAGGTGGGTGAAGTGAAATACCTGTAAAAAAATATTTGGGTGATCCCTCACTCCTTGTGTAATAGTGCAGCTTGGCCAGCAGGGAGTTGTTATCCTTCGGGAACCACATATTTTTTTTACTGAGCGCATTAACTGTTGATAGACAGAAAGATAGATAGATGGTTAGGTATATAAATGGGTAGGTGTGTGGTTGGTTAGGTGGATAGATAATTAATCATTAGATAGACAGATAAGTGGGTGGGAGGGTAGATAAACGGTAAATTATTAGATAGATAGGTGGGTGGGTGAAGTGCAATACCTGTAAAAAAAATATGTGTGTGATCCCTCACTCCTTGTGTAATAGTGCAGCTTGGCCAGCAGGGAGTTGTTATCCTCTGGGACCCACATATTTTTTTCACTGAGCGCATTAACTGTAGATAGATAGAAAGATAGATAGATGTTTAGGTATATTAACGGGTAGATGTGTGGTTGGGTAGGTGGATAGATAGTGACTCATTAGATAGACAGATAAGTGGGTGGGAGGGTAGATAATTTTTAAATTATTAGATAGATAGGTGGGTGGGTGAAGTGCAATACCTGTAAAAAAAATATGTGGGTGATCCCTCACTCCTTGTGTAATAGTGCAGCTTGGCCAGCAGGGAGTTGTTATCCTTCGGGACCCACATTTTTTTCACTGAGCGCATTAACTGTAGATAGATAGATGGTTAGGTATATACATGGGTAGGTGTGTGGTTGGGTAGGTGGATAGATAGTGACTCATTAGATAGACAGATAAGTGGGTGGGAGGGTAGATAAATTGTAAATTATTAGATAGATCGGCAGGTGGGTGAAGTGAAATACCTGTAAAAAAAATATTTGGGTGATCCCTCACTCCTTGTGTAATAGTGCAGCTTGGCCAGCAGGGAGTTGTAATCCTTTGGGACCCACATATTTTTTTTAACTGAGCGCAATAACTGTTGATAGATAGGTAGATAAATTGGTGGGTGCGTGGGTAGGTAGATAGTGAATCATTAGATAGATAAATAAGTGGGTGGGTAGATAAATGTTAAACTATTAGAAAGGTAGGCGGGTGGGGGTGAAGCGCAATACCTGTAAAAAAATATGTGGATGATCCCTCACTCCTTGTGTAATAGTGCAGCTTGGCCAGCAGGGAGTTGTTATCCTTTGGGACCCACATATTTTTTTCACTGAGCGCATTAACTGTTGATAGACAGAAAGAAAGATAGATGTTTAGGTATATTAACGGGTAGATGTGTGGTTGGGTAGGTGGATAGATAGTGACTCATTAGATAGACAGATAAGTGGGTGGGAGGGTAGATAAACGGTAAATTATTAGATAGATAGGTGGGTGGGTGAAGTGCAATACCTGTAAAAAAAATATGTAGGTGATCCCTCACTCCTTGTGTAATAGTGCAGCTTGGCCAGCAGGGAGTTGTTATCCTTCGGGACCCACATATTTTTTTCACTGAGCACATTAACTGTAGATAGATAGATAGATGGTTAGGTATATAAATGGGTAGGTGTGTGGTTGGGTAGGTGGATAGATAGTGACTCATTAGATAGACAGATAAGTAGGTGGGAGGGTAGATCAATTGTAAATTATTAGATAGATAGGCAGGTGGGTGAAGTGAAATACCTGTAAAAAAATATTTGGGTGATCCCTCACTCCTTGTGTAATAGTGCAGCTTGGCCAGCAGGGAGTTGTTATCCTCTGGGACCCACATATTTTTTTCACTGAGCGCATTAACTGTAGATAGATAGAAAGATAGATAGATGTTTAGGTATATTAACGGGTAGATGTGTGGTTGGGTAGGTGGATAGATAGTGACTCATTAGATAGACAGATAAGTGGGTGGGAGGGTAGATAAATGGTAAATTATTAGATAGGTGGGTGGGTGAAGTGCAATACCTGTAAAAAAAATATGTGGGTGATCCCTCACTCCTTGTGTAATAGTGCAGCTTGGCCAGCAGGGAGTTGTTATCCTTTGGGACCCACATTTTTTTTTCACTGAGTGTATTAACTGTAGATAGATAGGTAGATAAATGGGTGGGTGAGTGCGTGGGTAGGTAGATAGTGAATCATTAGATAGATAAATGAGTGGGTGGGTAGATAAATGTTAAACTATTAGATAGGTAGGGGGGTGGGGGTGAAGCACAATACCTGTAAAAAAAAATATGTGGGTGATCCCTCACTCCTTGTGTAATAGTGCAGCTTGGCCAGCAGGGAGTTGTTATCCTTCGGGACCCACATTTTTTTTCACTGAGCACATTAACTGTAGATAGATAGATAGATAGATGGTTAGGTATATAAATGGGTAGGTGTATTGTTGGGTAGGTGGATAGATAGTGACTCATTAGATAGACAGATAAGTAGGTGGGAGGGTAGATCAACTGTAAATTATTAGATAGATAGGCAGGTGGGTGAAGTGAAATACCTGTAAAAAAATATTTGGGTGATCCCTCACTCCTTGTGTAATAGTGCAGCTTGGCCAGCAGGGAGTTGTTATCCTTCGGGACCCACATATTTTTTTCACTGAGTGCATTAACTGTTGATAGACAGAAAGTTAGATAGATGGTTAGGTATATAAATGGGTAGGTGGGTGGTTGGTTAGGTGGATAGATAATTAATCATTAGATAGAAAGATAAGTGGGTGGGAGGGTAGATAAACGGTAAATTATTAGATAGATAGGTGGGTGGGTGAAGTGCAATACCTGTAAAAAAAATATGTGGGTGATCCCTCACTCCTTGTGTAATAGTGCAGCTTGGCCAGCAGGGAGTTGTTATCCTTTGGGACCCACGTATTTTTTTCACTGAGCGCATTAACTGTTGATAGACAGAAAGATAGATAGATGGTTAGGTATATAAATGGGTAGGTGTGTGGTTGGGTAGGTGGATAGATAGTGACTCATTAGATAGACAGATAAGTAGGTGGGAGGGTAGATCAATTGTAAATTATTAGATAGATAGGCAGGTGGGTGAAGTGAAATACCTGTAAAAAAATATTTGGGTGATCCCTCACTCCTTGTGTAATAGTGCAGCTTGGCCAGCAGGGAGTTGTTATCCTCTGGGACCCACATATTTTTTTCACTGAGCGCATTAACTGTAGATAGATAGAAAGATAGATAGATGTTTAGACGGGTAGATGTGTGGTTGGGTAGGTGGATAGATAGTGACTCATTAGATAGACAGATAAGTGGGTGGGAGGGTAGATAAATGGTAAATTATTAGATTGATAGGTGGGTGGGTGAAGTGCAATACCTGTAAAAAAAATATGTGGGTGATCCCTCACTCCTTGTGTAATAGTGCAGCTTGGCCAGCAGGGAGTTGTTATCCTTTGGGACCCACATTTTTTTTTTTCACTGAGTGTATTAACTGTAGATAGATAGGTAGATAAATGGGTGGGTGAGTGCGTGGGTAGGTAGATAGTGAATCATTAGATAGATAAATGAGTGGGTGGGTAGATAAATGTTAAACTATTAGATAGGTAGGGGGGTGGGGGTGAAGCACAATACCTGTAAAAAAATATTTGGGTGATCCCTCACTCCTTGTGTAATAGTGCAGCTTGGCCAGCAGGGAGTTGTTATCCTTTGGGACCCACATATTTTTTTCACTGAGCGCATTAACTGTTGATAGACAGAAAGATAGATAGATGTTTAGGTATATTAACGGGTAGATGTGTGGTTGGGTAGTTGGATAGATAGTGACTCATTAGATAGACAGATAAGTGGGTGGGAGGGTAGATAAACGGTAAATTATTAAATAGATAGGTGGGTGGGTGAAGTGCAATACCTGTAAAAACATATGTGGGGTGATCCCTCACTCCTTGTGTAATAGTGCAGCTTGGCCAGCAGGGAGTTGTTATCCTTCGGGACCCACATATTTTTTTCACTGAGCGCATTAACTGTAGATAGACAGAAAGATAGATAGATGGTTAGGTATATAAATGGGTAGGTGTGTGGTTGGGTATGTGGATAGATAGTGAATCATTAGATAGACAGATAAGTGGGAGGGAGGGTAGATAAATGGTAAATTATGAGATAGATAGGTGGGTGGGTGAAATGCAATACCTGTAAAAAAAATATGTGGGTGATCCCTCACTCCTTGTGTAATAGTGCAGCTTGGCCAGCAGGGAGTTGTTATCCTTTGGGACCCACATTTTTTTTTCACTGAGCGCATTAACTGTAGATAGACAGAAAGATAGATAGATGGTTAGGTATATAAATGGGTAGGTGTGTGGTTGGGTATGTGGATAGATAGTGAATCATTAGATAGACAGATAAGAGGGAGGGAGGGTAGATAAATGGTAAATTATGAGATAGATAGGTGGGTGGGTGAAGTGCAATACCTGTAAAAAAAATATGTGGGTGATCCCTCACTCCTTGTGTAATAGTGCAGCTTGGCCAGCAGGGAGTTGTTATCCTTTGGGACCCACATTTTTTTTTCACTAAGTGTATTAACTGTAGATAGATAGGTAGATAAATGGGTGGGTGATTGCGTGGGTAGGTAGATAGTGAATCATTAGATAGATAAATGAGTGGGTGGGTAGATAAATGTTAAACTATTAGATAGGTAGGGGGGTGGGGGTGAAGCACAATACCTGTAAAAAAAATATGTGGGTGATCCCTCACTCCTTGTGTAATAGTGCAGCTTGGCCAGCAGGGAGTTGTTATCCTTTGGGACCCACAGATTATTTTCACTGAGCGCATTAGCTATAGATAGATAGATAGAAAGATAGATTGTTAGGTATATAAATGGGTAGGTGTGTGGTTGGGTAGGTGGATAGATAGTGAATCATAATATAGACAGATAAGTGGGCGGGAGGGTAGATAAATGATAAATTATTAGATAGGTGGGTGGGTGAAGTGCAATACCTGTAAAAAAAATATGTAGGTGATCCCTCACTCCTTGTGTAATAGTGCAGCTTGGCCAGCAGGGAGTTGTTATCCTTCCGGACCCACATTTTTTTTCACTGAGCACATTAACTGTAGATAGATAGATAGATGGTTAGGTATATAAATGGGTTTGTGTATTGTTGGGTAGGTGGATAGATAGTGACTCATTAGATAGACAGATAAGTAGGTGGGAGGGTAGATCAACTGTAAATTATTAGATAGATAGGCAGGTGGGTGAAGTGAAATACCTGTAAAAAAATATTTGGGTGATCCCTCACTCCTTGTGTAATAGTGCAGCTTGGCCAGCAGGGAGTTGTTATCCTTCGGGAACCACATATTTTTTTCACTGAGCGCATTAACTGTTGATAGACAGAAAGATAGATAGATGGTTAGGTATATAAATGGGTAGGTGTGTGGTTGGTTAGGTGGATAGATAATTAATCATTAGATAGACAGATAAGTGGGTGGGAGGGTAGATAAACGGTAAATTATTAGATAGATAGGTAGGTGGGTGAAGTGCAATACCTGTAAAAAAAATATGTGTGTGATCCCTCACTCCTTGTGTAATAGTGCAGCTTGGCCAGCAGGGAGTTGTTATCCTCTGGGACTCACATATTTTTTTCACTGAGCGCATTAACTGTAGATAGATAGAAAGATAGATAGATGTTTAGGTATATTAACGGGTAGATGTGTGGTTGGGTAGGTGGATAGATAGTGACTCATTAGATAGACAGATAAGTGGGTGGGAGGGTAGATAATTTTTAAATTATTAGATAGATAGGTGGGTGGGTGAAGTGCAATACCTGTAAAAAAAATATGTGTTTGATCCCTCACTCCTTGTGTAATAGTGCAGCTTGGCCAGCAGGGAGTTGTTATCCTTCAGGACCCACATATTTTTTTCACTGAGCGCATTAACTGTAGATAGATAGATAGATAGATGGTTAGGTATATACATGGGTAGGTGTGTGGTTGGGTAGGTGGATAGTGACTCATTAGATAGACAGATAAGTGGGTGAGAGGGTAGATAAATTGTAAATTATTAGATAGATCGGCAGGTGGGTGAAGTGAAATACCTGTAAAAAAATATTTGGGTGATCCCTCACTCCTTGTGTAATAGTGCAGCTTGGCCAGCAGGGAGTTGTAATCCTTTGGGACCCACATATTTTTTTAACTGAGCGCAATAACTGTTGATAGATAGGTAGATAAATGGGTGGGTGCGTGGGTAGGTAGATAGTGAATCATTAGATAGATAAATAAGTGGGTGGGTAGATAAATGTTAAACTATTAGATAGGTAGGCTGGTGGGGGTGAAGCGCAATACCTGTAAAAAAATATGTGGGTGATCCCTCACTCCTTGTGTAATAGTGCAGCTTGGCCAGCAGGGAGTTGTTATCCTTTGGGACCCACATATTTTTTTCACTGAGCGCATTAACTGTTGATAGACAGAAAGATAGATAGATGTTTAGGTATATTAACGGGTAGATGTGTGGTTGGGTAGGTGGATAGATAGTGACTCATTAGATAGACAGATAAGTGGGTGGGAGGGTAGATAAACGGTAAATTATTAGATAGATAGGTGGATGGGTGAAGTGCAATACCTGTAAAAAAAATATGTGGGTGATCCCTCACTCCTTGTGTAATAGTGCAGCTTGGCCAGCAGGGAGTTGTTATCCTTTGGGACCCACATTTTTTTTTCACTGAGCGCATTAACTGTAGATAGACAGAAAGATAGATAGATGGTTAGGTATATAAATGGGTAGGTGTGTGGTTGGGTATGTGGATAGATAGTGAATCATTAGATAGACAGATAAGTGGGAGGGAGGGTAGATAAATGGTAAATTATGAGATAGATAGGTGGGTGGGTGAAGTGCAATACCTGTAAAAAAAATATGTGGGTGATCCCTCACTCCTTGTGTAATAGTGCAGCTTGGCCAGCAGGGAGTTGTTATCCTTTGGGACCCACATTTTTTTTTTCACTGAGTGTATTAACTGTAGATAGATAGGTAGATAAATGGGTGGGTGATTGCGTGGGTAGGTAGATAGTGAATCATTAGATAGATAAATGAGTGGGTGGGTAGATAAATGTTAAACTATTAGATAGGTAGGGGGGTGGGGGTGAAGCACAATACCTGTAAAAAAAATATGTGGGTGATCCCTCACTCCTTGTGTAATAGTGCAGCTTGGCCAGCAGGGAGTTGTTATCCTTTGGGACCCACATATTATTTTCACTGAGCGCATTAACTATAGATAGATAGATAGAAAGATAGATTGTTAGGTATATAAATGGGTAGGTGTGTGGTTGGGTAGGTGGATAGATAGTGAATCATAATATAGACAGATAAGTGGGCGGGAGGGTAGATAAATGATAAATTATTAGATAGGTGGGTGGGTGAAGTGCAATACCTGTAAAAAAATATGTGGGTGATCCCTCACTTCTTGTGTAATAGTGCAGCTTGGCCAGCAGGGAGTTGTTATCCTTTGGGACCCACATATTTTTTTGACTGAGCGCATTAACTGTAGAAAGATAGATAGATTGTTAGGTATATAAATGGGTAGGTGTGTGGTTGGGTAGGTGGATAGATAGTGAATCATAAGATAGACAGATAAGTGGGTGGGAGGGTAGATAAATGGTACATTATTATATAGATAGGTGGGTGAAGTGCAATACCTCTTAAAAAAATATGTGGGTGATCCCTCACTCCTTGTGTAATAGTGCAGCTTGGCCAGCAGGGAGTTATTATCCTTCGGGACCCACATATTTTTTTCACTGAGTGCATTAACTGTTGATAGACAGAAAGATAGATAGATGGTTAGGTATATAAATGGGTAGGTGGGTGGTTGGTTAGGTGGATAGATAATTAATCATTAGATAGACAGATAAGTGGGTGGGAGGGTAGATAAACGGTAAATTATTAGATAGATAGGTGGGTGGGTGAAGTGCAATACCTGTAAAAAAAATATGTGGGTGATCCCTCACTCCTTGTGTAATAGTGCAGCTTGGCCAGCAGGGAGTTGTTATCCTTTGGGACCCACATATTTTTTTCACTGAGCGCATTAACTGTTGATAGACAGAAAGATAGATAGATGGTTAGGTATATAAATGGGTAGGTGTGTGGTTGGGTAGGTGGATAGATAGTGACTCATTAGATAGACAGATAAGTGGGTGGGAGGGTAGATAAATGGTAAATTATTAGATAGATAGGTGGGTGGGTGAAGTGCAATACCTGTAAAAAAAATATGTGGGTGATCCCTCACTCCTTGTGTAATAGTGCAGCTTGGCCAGCAGGGAGTTGTTATCCTTTGGGACCCACATTTTTTTTTCACTGAGTGTATTAACTGTAGATAGATAGGTAGATAAATGGGTGGGTGAGTGCGTGGGTAGGTAGATAGTGAATCATAAGATAGATAAATGAGTGGGTGGGTAGATAAATGTTAAACTATTAGATAGGTAGGGGGGTGGGGGTGAAGCACAATACCTGTAAAAAAAATATGTGGGTGATCCCTCACTCCTTGTGTAATAGTGCAGCTTGGCCAGCAGGGAGTTGTTATCCTTTGGGACCCACATATTATTTTCACTGAGCGCATTAACTATATATAGATAGATAGATAGAAAGATAGATTGTTAGGTATATAAATGGGTAGGTGTGTGGTTGGGTAGGTGGATAGATAGTGAATCATAAGATAGACAGATAAGTGGGCGGGAGGGTAGATAAATGATAAATTATTAGATAGGTGGGTGGGTGAAGTGCAATACCTGTAAAAAAATATGTGGGTGATCCCTCACTTCTTGTATAATAGTGCAGCTTGGCCAGCAGGGAGTTGTTATCCTTCGGGACCCACATATTTTTTTCACTAAGCGCATTAACTGTTGATAGACAGAAAGATAGATAGATGGTTAGGTATATAAATGGGTAGGTGGGTGGTTGGTTAGGTGGATAGATAATTAATCATTAGATAGACAGATAAGTGGGTGGGAGGGTAGATAAACGGTAAATTATTAGATAGGTGGGTGGGTGAAGTGCAATACCTGTAAAAAAAATATGTAGGTGATCCCTCACTCCTTGTGTAATAGTGCAGCTTGGCCAGCAGGGAGTTGTTATCCTTCGGGACCCACATTTTTTTTCACTGAGCACATTAACTGTAGATAGATAGATAGATGTTTAGGTATATTAACGGGTAGATGTGTGGTTGGGTAGGTGGATAGATAGTGACTCATTAGATAGACAGATAAGTGGGTGGGAGGGTAGATAATTTTAAAATTATTAGATAGATAGGTGGGTGGGTGAAGTGCAATACCTGTAAAAAAAATATGTGGGTGATCCCTCACTCCTTGTGTAATAGTGCAGCTTGGCCAGCAGGGAGTTGTTATCCTTCGGGACCCACATATTTTTTTCACTGAGCGCATTAACTGTAGATAGATAGATGGTTAGGTATATACATGGGTAGGTGTGTGGTTGGGTAGGTGGATAGTGACTCATTAGATAGACAGATAAGTGGGTGGGAGGGTAGATAAATTGTAAATTATTAGATAGATCGGCAGGTGGGTGAAGTGAAATACCTGTAAAAAGAATATTTGGGTGATCCCTCACTCCTTGTGTAATAGTGCAGCTTGGCCAGCAGGGAGTTGTAATCCTTTGGGACCCACATATTTTTTTTAACTGAGCGCAATAACTGTTGATAGATAGGTAGATAAATGGGTGGGTGCGTGGGTAGGTAGATAGTGAATCATTAGATAGATAAATAAGTGGGTGGGTAGATAAATGTTAAACTATTAGATAGGTAGGCGGGTGGGGGTGAAGCGCAATACCTGTAAAAAAATATGTGGGTGATCCCTCACTCCTTGTGTAATAGTGCAGCTTGGCCAGCAGGGAGTTGTTATCCTTCGGGACCCACATATTTTTTTCACTGAGCGCATTAACTGTAGATAGATAGATAGATAGATGGTTAGGTATATACATGGGTAGGTGTGTGGTTGGGTAGGTGGATAGTGACTCATTAGATAGACAGATAAGTGGGTGGGAGGGTAGATAAATTGTAAATTATTAGATAGATCGGCAGGTGGGTGAAGTGAAATACCTGTAAAAAAAATATTTGGGTGATCCCTCACTCCTTGTGTAATAGTGCAGCTTGGCCAGCAGGGAGTTGTAATCCTTTGGGACCCACATATTTTTTTTAACTGAGCGCAATAACTGTTGATAGATAGGTAGATAAATGGGTGGGTGCGTGGGTAGGTAGATAGTGAATCATTAGATAGATAAAAAAGTGGGTGGGTAGATAAATGTTAAACTATTAGATAGGTAGGCGGGTGGGGGTGAAGCGCAATACCTGTAAAAAAATATGTGGGTGATCCCTCACTCCTTGTGTAATAGTGCAGCTTGGCCAGCAGGGAGTTGTTATCCTTCGGGACCCACATATTTTTTTCACTGAGCGCATTAACTGTAGATAGACAGAAAGATAGATAGATGGTTAGGTATATAAATGGGTAGGTGTGTGGTTGGGTATGTGGATAGATAGTGAATCATTAGATAGACAGATAAGTGGGAGGGAGGGTAGATAAATGGTAAATTATGAGATAGATAGGTGGGTGGGTGAAGTGCAATACCTGTAAAAAAATATGTGGGTGATCCCTCACTCCTTGTGTAATAGTGCAGCTTGGCCAGCAGGGAGTTGTTATCCTTTGGGACCCACATTTTTTTTTTTTCACTGAGTGTATTAACTAAAGATAGATAGGTAGATAAATGGGTGGGTGATTGCGTGGGTAGGTAGATAGTGAATCATTAGATAGATAAATGAGTGGGTGGGTAGATAAATGTTAAACTATTAGATAGGTAGGGGGGTGGGGGTGAAGCACAATACCTGTAAAAAAAATATGTGGGTGATCCCTCACTCCTTGTGTAATAGTGCAGCTTGGCCAGCAGGGAGTTGTTATCCTTTGGGACCCACATATTATTTTCACTGAGCGCATTAACTATAGATAGATAGAAAGATAGATTGTTAGGTATATAAATGGGTAGGTGTGTGGTTGGGTAGGTGGATAGATAGTGAATCATAAGATAGACAGATAAGTGGGCGGGAGGGTAGATAAATGATAAATTATTAGATAGGTGGGTGGGTGAAGTGCAATACCTGTAAAAAAATATGTGGGTGATCCCTCACTCCTTGTGTAATAGTGCAGCTTGGCCAGCAGGGAGTTGTTATCCTTTGGGACCCACATATTTTTTTCACTGAGTGCATTAACTGTTGATAGACAGAAAGTTAGATAGATGGTTAGGTATATAAATGGGTAGGTGGGTGGTTGGTTAGGTGGATAGATAATTAATCATTAGATAGAAAGATAAGTGGGTGGGAGGGTAGATAAACGGTAAATTATTAGATAGATAGGTGGGTGGGTGAAGTGCAATACCTGTAAAAAAAATATGTGGGTGATCCCTCACTCCTTGTGTAATAGTGCAGCTTGGCCAGCAGGGAGTTGTTATCCTTTGGGACCCACATATTTTTTTGACTGAGCGCATTAACTGTAGATAGATAGAAAGATAGATAGATTGTTAGGTATATAAATGGGTAGGTGTGTGGTTGGGTAGGTGGATAGATAGTGAATCATAAGATAGACAGATAAGTGGGTGGGAGGGCTGATAAATGGTACATTATTATATAGATAGGTGGGTGAAGTGCAATACCTGTAAAAAAATATGTGGGTGATCCCTCACTCCTTGTGTAATAGTGCAGCTTGGCCAGCAGGGAGTTGTTATCCTTTGGGACCCACATATTTTTTTGACTGAGCGCATTAACTGTAGATAGATAGAAAGATAGATAGATTGTTAGGTATATAAATGGGTAGGTGTGTGGTTGGGTAGGTGGATAGATAGTGAATCATAAGATAGACAGATAAGTGGGTGGGAGGGCTGATAAATGGTACATTATTATATAGATAGGTGGGTGAAGTGCAATACCTGTAAAAAAATATGTGGGTGATCCCTCACTCCTTGTGTAATAGTGCAGCTTGGCCAGCAGGGAGTTGTTATCCTTCGGGACCCACATATTTTTTTCACTGAGTGCATTAACTGTTGATAGACAGAAAGTTAGATAGATGGTTAGGTATATAAATGGGTAGGTGGGTGGTTGGTTAGGTGGATAGATAATTAATCATTAGATAGAAAGATAAGTGGGTGGGAGGGTAGATAAACGGTAAATTATTAGATAGATAGGTGGGTGGGTGAAGTGCAATACCTGTAAAAAAAATATGTGGGTGATCCCTCACTCCTTGTGTAATAGTGCAGCTTGGCCAGCAGGGAGTTGTTATCCTTTGGGACCCACGTATTTTTTTCACTGAGCGCATTAACTGTTGATAGACAGAAAGATAGATAGATGGTTAGGTATATAAATGGGTAGGTGTGTGGTTGGGTAGGTGGATAGATAGTGACTCATTAGATAGAGAGATAAGTAGGTGGGAGGGTAGATCAATTGTAAATTATTAGATAGATAGGCAGGTGGGTGAAGTGAAATACCTGTAAAAAAATATTTGGGTGATCCCTCACTCCTTGTGTAATAGTGCAGCTTGGCCAGCAGGGAGTTGTTATCCTCTGGGACCCACATATTTTTTTCACTGAGCGCATTAACTGTAGATAGATAGAAAGATAAATAGATGTTTAGGTATATTAACGGGTAGATGTGTGGTTGGGTAGGTGGATAGATAGTGACTCATTAGATAGACAGATAAGTGGGTGGGAGGGTAGATAAATGGTAAATTATTAGATAGGTGGGTGGGTGAAGTGCAATACCTGTAAAAAAAATATGTGGGTGATCCCTCACTCCTTGTGTAATAGTGCAGCTTGGCCAGCAGGGAGTTGTTATCCTTCGGGAACCACATATTTTTTTCACTGAGCGCATTAACTGTTGATAGACAGAAAGATAGATAGATGGTTAGGTATATAAATGGGTAGGTGTGTGGTTGGTTAGGTGGATAGATAATTAATCATTAGATAGACAGATAAGTGGGTGGGAGGGTAGATAAACGGTAAATTATTAGATAGATAGGTGGGTGGGTGAAGTGCAATACCTGTAAAAAAAATGTGTGTGATCCCTCACTCCTTGTGTAATAGTGCAGCTTGGCCAGCAGGGAGTTGTTATCCTCTGGGACTCACATATTTTTTTCACTGAGCGCATTAACTGTAGATAGATAGAAAGATAGATAGATGTTTAGGTATATTAACGGGTAGATGTGTGGTTGGGTAGGTGGATAGATAGTGACTCATTAGATAGACAGATAAGTGGGTGGGAGGGTAGATAATTTTTAAATTATTAGATAGATAGGTGGGTGGGTGAAGTGCAATACCTGTAAAAAAAATATGTGTTTGATCCCTCACTCCTTGTGTAATAGTGCAGCTTGGCCAGCAGGGAGTTGTTATCCTTCAGGACCCACATATTTTTTTCACTGAGCGCATTAACTGTAGATAGATAGATAGATGGTTAGGTATATACATGGGTAGGTGTGTGGTTGGGTAGGTGGATAGTGACTCATTAGATAGACAGATAAGTGGGTGAGAGGGTAGATAAATTGTAAATTATTAGATAGATCGGCAGGTGGGTGAAGTGAAATACCTGTAAAAAAATATTTGGGTGATCCCTCACTCCTTGTGTAATAGTGCAGCTTGGCCAGCAGGGAGTTGTAATCCTTTGGGACCCACATATTTTTTTAACTGAGCGCAATAACTGTTAATAGATAGGTAGATAAATGGGTGGGTGCGTGGGTAGGTAGATAGTGAATCATTAGATAGATAAATAAGTGGGTGGGTAGATAAATGTTAAACTATTAGATAGGTAGGCGGGTGGGGGTGAAGCGCAATACCTGTAAAAAAATATGTGGGTGATCCCTCACTCCTTGTGTAATAGTGCAGCTTGGCCAGCAGGGAGTTGTTATCCTTTGGGACCCACATATTTTTTTCACTGAGCGCATTAACTGTTGATAGACAGAAAGATAGATAGATGTTTAGGTATATTAACGGGTAGATGTGTGGTTGGGTAGGTGGATAGATAGTGACTCATTAGATAGACAGATAAGTGGGTGGGAGGGTAGATAAACGGTAAATTATTAGATAGATAGGTGGATGGGTGAAGTGCAATACCTGTAAAAAAAATATGTGGGTGATCCCTCACTCCTTGTGTAATAGTGCAGCTTGGCCAGCAGGGAGTTGTTATCCTTTGGGACCCACATTTTTTTTTCACTGAGCGCATTAACTGTAGATAGACAGAAAGATAGATAGATGGTTAGGTATATAAATGGGTAGGTGTGTGGTTGGGTATGTGGATAGATAGTGAATCATTAGATAGACAGATAAGTGGGAGGGAGGGTAGATAAATGGTAAATTATGAGATAGATAGGTGGGTGGGTGAAGTGCAATACCTGTAAAAAAAATATGTGGGTGATCCCTCACTCCTTGTGTAATAGTGCAGCTTGGCCAGCAGGGAGTTGTTATCCTTTGGGACCCACATTTTTTTTTCACTGAGTGTATTAACTGTAGATAGATAGGTAGATAAATGGGTGGGTGATTGCGTGGGTAGGTAGATAGTGAATCATTAGATAGATAAATGAGTGGGTGGGTAGATAAATGTTAAACTATTAGATAGGTAGGGGGGTGGGGGTGAAGCACAATACCTGTAAAAAAAATATGTGGGTGATCCCTCACTCCTTGTGTAATAGTGCAGCTTGGCCAGCAGGGAGTTGTTATCCTTTGGGACCCACATATTATTTTCACTGAGCGCATTAACTATAGATAGATAGATAGAAAGATAGATTGTTAGGTATATAAATGGGTAGGTGTGTGGTTGGGTAGGTGGATAGATAGTGAATCATAATATAGACAGATAAGTGGGCGGGAGGGTAGATAAATGATAAATTATTAGATAGGTGGGTGGGTGAAGTGCAATACCTGTAAAAAAATATGTGGGTGATCCCTCACTTCTTGTGTAATAGTGCAGCTTGGCCAGTAGGGAGTTGTTATCCTTTGGGACCCACATATTTTTTTGACTGAGCGCATTAACTGTAGAAAGATAGATAGATTGTTAGGTATATAAATGGGTAGGTGTGTGGTTGGGTAGGTGGATAGATAGTGAATCATAAGATAGACAGATAAGTGGGTGGGAGGGTAGATAAATGGTACATTATTATATAGATAGGTGGGTGAAGTGCAATACCTCTTAAAAAAATATGTGGGTGATCCCTCACTCCTTGTGTAATAGTGCAGCTTGGCCAGCAGGGAGTTATTATCCTTCGGGACCCACATATTTTTTTCACTGAGTGCATTAACTGTTGATAGACAGAAAGATAGATAGATGGTTAGGTATATAAATGGGTAGGTGGGTGGTTGGTTAGGTGGATAGATAATTAATCATTAGATAGACAGATAAGTGGGTGGGAGGGTAAATTATTAGATAGATAGGTGGGTGGGTGAAGTGCAATACCTGTAAAAAAAAATATGTGGGTGATCCCTCACTCCTTGTGTAATAGTGCAGCTTGGCCAGCAGGGAGTTGTTATCCTTTGGGACCCACATATTTTTTTCACTGAGCGCATTAACTGTTGATAGACAGAAAGATAGATAGATGGTTAGGTATATAAATGGGTAGGTGTGTGGTTGGGTAGGTGGATAGATAGTGACTCATTAGATAGACAGATAAGTGGGTGGGAGGGTAGATAAATGGTAAATTATTAGATAGATAGGTGGGTGGGTGAAGTGCAATACCTGTAAAAAAAATATGTGGGTGATCCCTCACTCCTTGTGTAATAGTGCAGCTTGGCCAGCAGGGAGTTGTTATCCTTTGGGACCCACATTTTTTTTCATTGAGTGTATTAACTGTAGATAGATAGGTAGATAAATGGGTGGGTGAGTGCGTGGGTAGGTAGATAGTGAATCATAAGATAGATAAATGAGTGGGTGGGTAGATAAATGTTAAACTATTAGATAGGTAGGGGGGTGGGGGTGAAGCACAATACCTGTAAAAAAAATATGTGGGTGATCCCTCACTCCTTGTGTAATAGTGCAGCTTGGCCAGCAGGGAGTTGTTATCCTTTGGGACCCACATATTATTTTCACTGAGCGCATTAACTATAGATAGATAGATAGAAAGATAGATTGTTAGGTATATAAATGGGTAGGTGTGTGGTTGGGTAGGTGGATAGATAGTGAATCATAAGATAGACAGATAAGTGGGCGGGAGGGTAGATAAATGATAAATTATTAGATAGGTGGGTGGGTGAAGTGCAATACCTGTAAAAAAATATGTGGGTGATCCCTCACTTCTTGTATAATAGTGCAGCTTGGCCAGCAGGGAGTTGTTATCCTTCGGGACCCACATATTTTTTTCACTAAGCGCATTAACTGTTGATAGACAGAAAGATAGATAGATGGTTAGGTATATAAATGGGTAGGTGGGTGGTTGGTTAGGTGGATAGATAATTAATCATTAGATAGACAGATAAGTGGGTGGGAGGGTAGATAAACGGTAAATTATTAGATAGGTGGGTGGGTGAAGTGCAATACCTGTAAAAAAAATATGTAGGTGATCCCTCACTCCTTGTGTAATAGTGCAGCTTGGCCAGCAGGGAGTTGTTATCCTTCGGGACCCACATTTTTTTTCACTGAGCACATTAACTGTAGATAGATAGATAGATGTTTAGGTATATTAACGGGTAGATGTGTGGTTGGGTAGGTGGATAGATAGTGACTCATTAGATAGACAGATAAGTGGGTGGGAGGGTAGATAATTTTAAAATTATTAGATAGATAGGTGGGTGGGTGAAGTGCAATACCTGTAAAAAAAATATGTGGGTGATCCCTCACTCCTTGTGTAATAGTGCAGCTTGGCCAGCAGGGAGTTGTTATCCTTCGGGACCCACATATTTTTTTCACTGAGCGCATTAACTGTAGATAGATAGATGGTTAGGTATATACATGGGTAGGTGTGTGGTTGGGTAGGTGGATAGTGACTCATTAGATAGACAGATAAGTGGGTGGGAGGGTAGATAAATTGTAAATTATTAGATAGATCGGCAGGTGGGTGAAGTGAAATACCTGTAAAAAGAATATTTGGGTGATCCCTCACTCCTTGTGTAATAGTGCAGCTTGGCCAGCAGGGAGTTGTAATCCTTTGGGACCCACATATTTTTTTTAACTGAGCGCAATAACTGTTGATAGATAGGTAGATAAATGGGTGGGTGCGTGGGTAGGTAGATAGTGAATCATTAGATAGATAAATAAGTGGGTGGGTAGATAAATGTTAAACTATTAGATAGGTAGGCGGGTGGGGGTGAAGCGCAATACCTGTAAAAAAATATGTGGGTGATCCCTCACTCCTTGTGTAATAGTGCAGCTTGGCCAGCAGGGAGTTGTTATCCTTCGGGACCCACATATTTTTTTCACTGAGCGCATTAACTGTAGATAGATAGATAGATGGTTAGGTATATACATGGGTAGGTGTGTGGTTGGGTAGGTGGATAGTGACTCATTAGATAGACAGATAAGTGGGTGGGAGGGTAGATAAATTGTAAATTATTAGATAGATCGGCAGGTGGGTGAAGTGAAATACCTGTAAAAAAAATATTTGGGTGATCCCTCACTCCTTGTGTAATAGTGCAGCTTGGCCAGCAGGGAGTTGTAATCCTTTGGGACCCACATATTTTTTTTAACTGAGCGCAATAACTGTTGATAGATAGGTAGATAAATGGGTGGGTGCGTGGGTAGGTAGATAGTGAATCATTAGATAGATAAATAAGTGGGTGGGTAGATAAATGTTAAACTATTAGATAGGTAGGCGGGTGGGGGTGAAGCGCAATACCTGTAAAAAAATATGTGGGTGATCCCTCACTCCTTGTGTAATAGTGCAGCTTGGCCAGCAGGGAGTTGTTATCCTTCGGGACCCACATATTTTTTTCACTGAGCGCATTAACTGTAGATAGACAGAAAGATAGATAGATGGTTAGGTATATAAATGGGTAGGTGTGTGGTTGGGTATGTGGATAGATAGTGAATCATTAGATAGACAGATAAGTGGGAGGGAGGGTAGATAAATGGTAAATTATGAGATAGATAGGTGGGTGGGTGAAGTGCAATACCTGTAAAAAAAATATGTGGGTGATCCCTCACTCCTTGTGTAATAGTGCAGCTTGGCCAGCAGGGAGTTGTTATCCTTTGGGACCCACATATTATTTTCACTGAGCGCATTAACTATAGATAGATAGAAAGATAGATTGTTAGGTATATAAATGGGTAGGTGTGTGGTTGGGTAGGTGGATAGATAGTGAATCATAAGATAGACAGATAAGTGGGCGGGAGGGTAGATAAATGATAAATTATTAGATAGGTGGGTGGGTGAAGTGCAATACCTGTAAAAAAATATGTGGGTGATCCCTCACTTCTTGTGTAATAGTGCAGCTTGGCCAGCAGGGAGTTGTTATCCTTCGGGACCCACATATTTTTTTCACTGAGTGCATTAACTGTTGATAGACAGAAAGTTAGATAGATGGTTAGGTATATAAATGGGTAGGTGGGTGGTTGGTTAGGTGGATAGATAATTAATCATTAGATAGAAAGATAAGTGGGTGGGAGGGTAGATAAACGGTAAATTATTAGATAGATAGGTGGGTGGGTGAAGTGCAATACCTGTAAAAAAAATATGTGGGTGATCCCTCACTCCTTGTGTAATAGTGCAGCTTGGCCAGCAGGGAGTTGTTATCCTTTGGGACCCACATATTTTTTTGACTGAGCGCATTAACTGTAGATAGATAGAAAGATAGATAGATTGTTAGGTATATAAATGGGTAGGTGTGTGGTTGGGTAGGTGGATAGATAGTGAATCATAAGATAGACAGATAAGTGGGTGGGAGGGCTGATAAATGGTACATTATTATATAGATAGGTGGGTGAAGTGCAATACCTGTAAAAAAATATGTGGGTGATCCCTCACTCCTTGTGTAATAGTGCAGCTTGGCCAGCAGGGAGTTGTTATCCTTCGGGACCCACATATTTTTTTCACTGAGTGCATTAACTGTTGATAGACAGAAAGTTAGATAGATGGTTAGGTATATAAATGGGTAGGTGGGTGGTTGGTTAGGTGGATAGATAATTAATCATTAGATAGAAAGATAAGTGGGTGGGAGGGTAGATAAACGGTAAATTATTAGATAGATAGGTGGGTGGGTGAAGTGCAATACCTGTAAAAAAAATATGTGGGTGATCCCTCACTCCTTGTGTAATAGTGCAGCTTGGCCAGCAGGGAGTTGTTATCCTTTGGGACCCACGTATTTTTTTCACTGAGCGCATTAACTGTTGATAGACAGAAAGATAGATAGATGGTTAGGTATATAAATGGGTAGGTGTGTGGTTGGGTAGGTGGATAGATAGTGACTCATTAGATAGACAGATAAGTAGGTGGGAGGGTAGATCAATTGTAAATTATTAGATAGATAGGCAGGTGGGTGAAGTGAAATACCTGTAAAAAAATATTTGGGTGATCCCTCACTCCTTGTGTAATAGTGCAGCTTGGCCAGCAGGGAGTTGTTATCCTCTGGGACCCACATATTTTTTTCACTGAGCGCATTAACTGTAGATAGATAGAAAGATAGATAGATGTTTAGGTATATTAACGGGTAGATGTGTGGTTGGGTAGGTGGATAGATAGTGACTCATTAGATAGACAGATAAGTGGGTGGGAGGGTAGATAAATGGTAAATTATTAGATAGGTGGGTGGGTGAAGTGCAATACCTGTAAAAAAAATATGTGGGTGATCCCTCACTCCTTGTGTAATAGTGCAGCTTGGCCAGCAGGGAGTTTTTATCCTTTGGGACCCACATTTTTTTTTTCACTGAGTGTATTAACTGTAGATAGATAGGTAGATAAATGGGTGGGTGAGTGCGTGGGTAGGTAGATAGTGAATCATTAGATAGATAAATGAGTGGGTGGGTAGATAAATGTTAAACTATTAGATAGGTAGGGGGGTGGGGGTGAAGCACAATACCTGTAAAAAAAAAATATGTGGGTGATCCCTCACTCCTTGTGTAATAGTGCAGCTTGGCCAGCAGGGAGTTGTTATCCTTCGGGACCCACATTTTTTTTCACTGAGCACATTAACTGTAGATAGATAGATAGTTAGGTATATAAATGGGTAGGTGTATTGTTGGGTAGGTGGATAGATAGTGACTCATTAGATAGACAGATAAGTAGGTGGGAGGGTAGATCAACTGTAAATTATTAGATAGATAGGCAGGTGGGTGAAGTGAAATACCTGTAAAAAAATATTTGGGTGATCCCTCACTCCTTGTGTAATAGTGCAGCTTGGCCAGCAGGGAGTTGTTATCCTTCGGGACCCACATTTTTTTTCACTGAGCACATTAACTGTAGATAGATAGATAGTTAGGTATATAAATGGGTAGGTGTATTGTTGGGTAGGTGGATAGATAGTGACTCATTAGATAGACAGATAAGTAGGTGGGAGGGTAGATCAACTGTAAATTATTAGATAGATAGGCAGGTGGGTGAAGTGAAATACCTGTAAAAAAATATTTGGGTGATCCCTCACTCCTTGTGTAATAGTGCAGCTTGGCCAGCAGGGAGTTGTTATCCTTCGGGACCCACATATTTTTTTCACTGAGTGCATTAACTGTAGATAGATAGATGGTTAGGTATATACATTTGTAGGTGTGTGGTTGGGTAGGTGGATAGTGACTCATTAGATAGACAGATAAGTGGGTGGGAGGGTAGATAAATTGTAAATTATTAGATAGATCGGCAGGTGGGTGAAGTGAAATACCTGTAAAAAGAATATTTGGGTGATCCCTCACTCCTTGTGTAATAGTGCAGCTTGGCCAGCAGGGAGTTGTAATCCTTTGGGACCCACATATTTTTTTTAACTGAGCGCAATAACTGTTGATAGATAGGTAGATAAATGGGTGGGTGCGTGGGTAGGTAGATAGTGAATCATTAGATAGATAAATAAGTGGGTGGGTAGATAAATGTTAAACTATTAGATAGGTAGGCGGGTGGGGGTGAAGCGCAATACCTGTAAAAAAATATGTGGGTGATCCCTCACTCCTTGTGTAATAGTGCAGCTTGGCCAGCAGGGAGTTGTTATCCTTCGGGACCCACATATTTTTTTCACTGAGCGCATTAACTGTAGATAGATAGATAGATGGTTAGGTATATACATGGGTAGGTGTGTGGTTGGGTAGGTGGATAGTGACTCATTAGATAGACAGATAAGTGGGTGGGAGGGTAGATAAATTGTAAATTATTAGATAGATCGGCAGGTGGGTGAAGTGAAATACCTGTAAAAAAAATATTTGGGTGATCCCTCACTCCTTGTGTAATAGTGCAGCTTGGCCAGCACGGAGTTGTAATCCTTTGGGACCCACATATTTTTTTTAACTGAGCGCAATAACTGTTGATAGATAGGTAGATAAATGGGTGGGTGCGTGGGTAGGTAGATAGTGAATCATTAGATAGATAAATAAGTGGGTGGGTAGATAAATGTTAAACTATTAGATAGGTAGGCGGGTGGGGGTGAAGCGCAATACCTGTAAAAAAATATGTGGGTGATCCCTCACTCCTTGTGTAATAGTGCAGCTTGGCCAGCAGGGAGTTGTTATCCTTCGGGACCCACATATTTTTTTCACTGAGCGCATTAACTGTAGATAGACAGAAAGATAGATAGATGGTTAGGTATATAAATGGGTAGGTGTGTGGTTGGGTATGTGGATAGATAGTGAATCATTAGATAGACAGATAAGTGGGAGGGAGGGTAGATAAATGGTAAATTATGAGATAGATAGGTGGGTGGGTGAAGTGCAATACCTGTAAAAAAAATATGTGGGTGATCCCTCACTCCTTGTGTAATAGTGCAGCTTGGCCAGCAGGGAGTTGTTATCCTTTGGGACCCACATATTATTTTCACTGAGCGCATTAACTATAGATAGATAGAAAGATAGATTGTTAGGTATATAAATGGGTAGGTGTGTGGTTGGGTAGGTGGATAGATAGTGAATCATAAGATAGACAGATAAGTGGGCGGGAGGGTAGATAAATGATAAATTATTAGATAGGTGGGTGAAGTGCAATACCTGTAAAAAAATATGTGGGTGATCCCTCACTTCTTGTGTAATAGTGCAGCTTGGCCAGCAGGGAGTTGTTATCCTTCGGGACCCACATATTTTTTTCACTGAGTGCATTAACTGTTGATAGACAGAAAGTTAGATAGATGGTTAGGTATATAAATGGGTAGGTGGGTGGTTGGTTAGGTGGATAGATAATTAATCATTAGATAGAAAGATAAGTGGGTGGGAGGGTAGATAAACGGTAAATTATTAGATAGATAGGTGGGTGGGTGAAGTGCAATACCTGTAAAAAAAATATGTGGGTGATCCCTCACTCCTTGTGTAATAGTGCAGCTTGGCCAGCAGGGAGTTGTTATCCTTTGGGACCCACATATTTTTTTGACTGAGCGCATTAACTGTAGATAGATAGAAAGATAGATAGATTGTTAGGTATATAAATGGGTAGGTGTGTGGTTGGGTAGGTGGATAGATAGTGAATCATAAGATAGACAGATAAGTGGGTGGGAGGGCTGATAAATGGTACATTATTATATAGATAGGTGGGTGAAGTGCAATACCTGTAAAAAAATATGTGGGTGATCCCTCACTCCTTGTGTAATAGTGCAGCTTGGCCAGCAGGGAGTTGTTATCCTTCGGGACCCACATATTTTTTTCACTGAGTGCATTAACTGTTGATAGACAGAAAGTTAGATAGATGGTTAGGTATATAAATGGGTAGGTGGGTGGTTGGTTAGGTGGATAGATAATTAATCATTAGATAGAAAGATAAGTGGGTGGGAGGGTAGATAAACGGTAAATTATTAGATAGATAGGTGGGTGGGTGAAGTGCAATACCTGTAAAAAAAATATGTGGGTGATCCCTCACTCCTTGTGTAATAGTGCAGCTTGGCCAGCAGGGAGTTGTTATCCTTTGGGACCCACGTATTTTTTTCACTGAGCGCATTAACTGTTGATAGACAGAAAGATAGATAGATGGTTAGGTATATAAATGGGTAGGTGTGTGGTTGGGTAGGTGGATAGATAGTGACTCATTAGATAGACAGATAAGTAGGTGGGAGGGTAGATCAATTGTAAATTATTAGATAGATAGGCAGGTGGGTGAAGTGAAATACCTGTAAAAAAATATTTGGGTGATCCCTCACTCCTTGTGTAATAGTGCAGCTTGGCCAGCAGGGAGTTGTTATCCTCTGGGACCCACATATTTTTTTCACTGAGCGCATTAACTGTAGATAGATAGAAAGATAGATAGATGTTTAGGTATATTAACGGGTAGATGTGTGGTTGGGTAGGTGGATAGATAGTGACTCATTAGATAGACAGATAAGTGGGTGGGAGGGTAGATAAATGGTAAATTATTAGATAGGTGGGTGGGTGAAGTGCAATACCTGTAAAAAAAATATGTGGGTGATCCCTCACTCCTTGTGTAATAGTGCAGCTTGGCCAGCAGGGAGTTTTTATCCTTTGGGACCCACATTTTTTTTTTCACTGAGTGTATTTACTGTAGATAGATAGGTAGATAAATGGGTGGGTGAGTGCGTGGGTAGGTAGATAGTGAATCATTAGATAGATAAATGAGTGGGTGGGTAGATAAATGTTAAACTATTAGATAGGTAGGGGGGTGGGGGTGAAGCACAATACCTGTAAAAAAAAAATATGTGGGTGATCCCTCACTCCTTGTGTAATAGTGCAGCTTGGCCAGCAGGGAGTTGTTATCCTTCGGGACCCACATTTTTTTTCACTGAGCACATTAACTGTAGATAGATAGATAGTTAGGTATATAAATGGGTAGGTGTATTGTTGGGTAGGTGGATAGATAGTGACTCATTAGATAGACAGATAAGTAGGTGGGAGGGTAGATCAACTGTAAATTATTAGATAGATAGGCAGGTGGGTGAAGTGAAATACCTGTAAAAAAATATTTGGGTGATCCCTCACTCCTTGTGTAATAGTGCAGCTTGGCCAGCAGGGAGTTGTTATCCTTTGGGACCCACGTATTTTTTTCACTGAGCGCATTAACTGTTGATAGACAGAAAGATAGATAGATGGTTAGGTATATAAATGGGTAGGTGTGTGGTTGGGTAGGTGGATAGATAGTGACTCATTAGATAGACAGATAAGTAGGTGGGAGGGTAGATCAATTGTAAATTATTAGATAGATAGGCAGGTGGGTGAAGTGAAATACCTGTAAAAAAATATTTGGGTGATCCCTCACTCCTTGTGTAATAGTGCAGCTTGGCCAGCAGGGAGTTGTTATCCTCTGGGACCCACATATTTTTTTCACTGAGCGCATTAACTGTAGATAGATAGAAAGATAGATAGATGTTTAGGTATATTAACGGGTAGATGTGTGGTTGGGTAGGTGGATAGATAGTGACTCATTAGATAGACAGATAAGTGGGTGGGAGGGTAGATAAATGGTAAATTATTAGATAGGTGGGTGGGTGAAGTGCAATACCTGTAAAAAAAATATGTGGGTGATCCCTCACTCCTTGTGTAATAGTGCAGCTTGGCCAGCAGGGAGTTGTTATCCTTTGGGACCCACATTTTTTTTTCACTGAGTGTATTAACTGTAGATAGATAGGTAGATACATGGGTGGGTGAGTGCGTGGGTAGGTAGATAGTGAATCATTAGATAGATAAATGAGTGGGTGGGTAGATAAATGTTAAACTATTAGATAGGTAGGGGGGTGGGGGTGAAGCACAATACCTGTAAAAAAAAAATATGTGGGTGATCCCTCACTCCTTGTGTAATAGTGCAGCTTGGCCAGCAGGGAGTTGTTATCCTTCGGGACCCACATTTTTTTTCACTGAGCGCATTAACTGTAGATAGATAGATAGTTAGGTATATAAATGGGTAGGTGTATTGTTGGGTAGGTGGATAGATAGTGACTCATTAGATAGACAGATAAGTAGGTGGGAGGGTAGATCAACTGTAAATTATTAGATAGATAGGCAGGTGGGTGAAGTGAAATACCTGTAAAAAAATATTTGGGTGATCCCTCACTCCTTGTGTAATAGTGCAGCTTGGCCAGCAGGGAGTTGTTATACTTCGGGACCCACATATTTTTTTCACTGAGTGCATTAACTGTTGATAGACAGAAAGTTAGATAGATGGTTAGGTATATAAATGGGTAGGTGGGTGGTTGGTTAGGTGGATAGATAATTAATCATTAGATAGAAAGATAAGTGGGTGGGAGGGTAGATAAACGGTAAATTATTAGATAGATAGGTGGGTGGGTGAAGTGCAATACCTGTAAAAAAAATATTTGGGTGATCCCTCACTCCTTGTGTAATAGTGCAGCTTGGCCAGCAGGGAGTTGTTATCCTTTGGGACCCACATATTATTTTCACTGAGCGCATTAACTATAGATAGATAGAAAGATAGATTGTTAGGTATATAAATGGGTAGGTGTGTGGTTGGGTAGGTGGATAGATAGTGAATCAATCATAAGATAGACAGATAAGTGGGCGGGAGGGTAGATAAATGATAAATTATTAGATAGGTGGGTGGGTGAAGTGCAATACCTGTAAAAAAATATGTGGGTGATCCCTCACTTCTTGTGTAATAGTGCAGCTTGGCCAGCAGGGAGTTGTTATCCTTTGGGACCCACATATTTTTTTGACTGAGCGCATTAACTGTAGATAGATAGAAAGATAGATAGATTGTTAGGTATATAAATGGGTAGGTGTGTGGTTGGGTAGGTGGATAGATAGTGAATCATAAGATAGACAGATAAGTGGGTGGGAGGGTAGATAAATGGTACATTATTATATAGATAGGTGGGTGAAGTGCAATACCTGTAAAAAAATATGTGGGTGATCCCTCACTCCTTGTGTAATAGTGCAGCTTGGCCAGCAGGGAGTTGTTATCCTTCGGGACCCACATATTTTTTTCACTGAGTGCATTAACTGTTGATAGACAGAAAGTTAGATAGATGGTTAGGTATATAAATGGGTAGGTGGGTGGTTGGTTAGGTGGATAGATAATTAATCATTAGATAGAAAGATAAGTGGGTGGGAGGGTAGATAAACGGTAAATTATTAGATAGATAGGTGGGTGGGTGAAGTGCAATACCTGTAAAAAAAATATGTGGGTGATTCCTCACTCCTTGTGTAATAGTGCAGCTTGGCCAGCAGGGAGTTGTTATCCTTTGGGACCCACGTATTTTTTTCACTGAGCGCATTAACTGTTGATAGACAGAAAGATAGATAGATGGTTAGGTATATAAATGGGTAGGTGTGTGGTTGGGTAGGTGGATAGATAGTGACTCATTAGATAGACAGATAAGTAGGTGGGAGGGTAGATCAATTGTAAATTATTAGATAGATAGGCAGGTGGGTGAAGTGAAATACCTGTAAAAAAATATTTGGGTGATCCCTCACTCCTTGTGTAATAGTGCAGCTTGGCCAGCAGGGAGTTGTTATCCTCTGGGACCCACATATTTTTTTCACTGAGCGCATTAACTGTAGATAGATAGAAAGATAGATAGATGTTTAGGTATATTAACGGGTAGATGTGTGGTTGGGTAGGTGGATAGATAGTGACTCATTATATAGACAGATAAGTGGGTGGGAGGGTAGATAAATGGTAAATTATTAGATAGGTGGGTGGGTGAAGTGCAATACCTGTAAAAAAAATATGTGGGTGATCCCTCACTCCTTGTGTAATAGTGCAGCTTGGCCAGCAGGGAGTTGTTATCCTTTGGGACCCACATTTTTTTTTTCACTGAGTGTATTAACTGTAGATAGATAGGTAGATAAATGGGTGGGTGAGTGCGTGGGTAGGTAGATAGTGAATCATTAGATAGATAAATGAGTGGGTGGGTAGATAAATGTTAAACTATTAGATAGGTAGGGGGGTGGGGGTGAAGCATAATACCTGTAAAAAAAATATGTGGGTGATCCCTCACTCCTTGTGTAATAGTGCAGCTTGGCCAGCAGGGAGTTATTATCCTTCGGGACCCACATTTTTTTTCACTGAGCACATTAACTGTAGATAGATAGATAGATGGTTAGGTATATAAATGGGTAGGTGTATTGTTGGGTAGGTGGATAGATAGTGACTCATTATATAGACAGATAAGTAGGTGGGAGGGTAGATCAACTGTAAATTATTAGATAGATAGGCAGGTGGGTGAAGTGAAATACCTGTAAAAAAATATTTGGGTGATCCCTCACTCCTTGTGTAATAGTGCAGCTTGGCCAGCAGGGAGTTGTTATCCTTCGGGAACCACATATTTTTTTTACTGAGCGCATTAACTGTTGATAGACAGAAAGATAGATAGATGGTTAGGTATATAAATGGGTAGGTGTGTGGTTGGTTAGGTGGATAGATAATTAATCATTAGATAGACAGATAAGTGGGTGGGAGGGTAGATAAACGGTAAATTATTAGATAGATAGGTGGGTGGGTGAAGTGCAATACCTGTAAAAAAACTATGTGTGTGATCCCTCACTCCTTGTGTAATAGTGCAGCTTGGCCAGCAGGGAGTTGTTATCCTTTGGGACCCACATATTTTTTTCACTGAGCGCATTAACTGTTGATAGACAGAAAGAAAGATAGATAGATGTTTAGGTATATTAACGGGTAGATGTGTGGTTGGGTAGGTGGATAGATAGTGACTCATTAGATAGACAGATAAGTGGGTGGGAGGGTAGATAAACGGTAAATTATTAGATAGATAGGTGGGTGGGTGAAGTGCAATACCTGTAAAAAAAATATGTAGGTGATCCCTCACTCCTTGTGTAATAGTGCAGCTTGGCCAGCAGGGAGTTGTTATCCTTCGGGACCCACATATTTTTTTCACTGAGCACATTAACTGTAGATAGATAGATAGATGGTTAGGTATATAAATGGGTAGGTGTGTGGTTGGGTAGGTGGATAGATAGTGACTCATTAGTTAGACAGATAAGTAGGTGGGAGGGTAGATCAATTGTAAAATATTAGATAGATAGGCAGGTGGGTGAAGTGAAATACCTGTAAAAAAATATTTGGGTTATCCCTCACTCCTTGTGTAATAGTGCAGCTTGGCCAGCAGGGAGTTGTTATCCTTCGGGACCCACATATTTTTTTCACTGAGCGCATTAACTGTAGATAGATAGATGGTTAGGTATATACATGGGTAGGTGTGTGGTTGGGTAGGTGGATAGATAGTGACTCATTAGATAGACAGATAAGTGGGTGGGAGGGTAGATAAATTGTAAATTATTAGATAGATCGGCAGGTGGGTGAAGTGAAATACCTGTAAAAAAATATTTGGGTGATCCCTCACTCCTTGTGTAATAGTGCAGCTTGGCCAGCAGGGAGTTGTTATCCTTTGGGACCCACATATTTTTTTTAACTGAGCGCAATAACTGTTGATAGATAGGTAGATAAATGGGTGGGTGCGTGGGTAGGTAGATAATGAATCATTAGATAGATAAATAAGTGGGTGGGTAGATAAATGTTAAACTATTAGATAGGTAGGCGGGTGGGGGTGAAGCGCAATACCTGTAAAAAAATATGTGGGTGATCCCTCACTCCTTGTGTAATAGTGCAGCTTGGCCAGCAGGGAGTTGTTATCCTTTGGGACCCACATATTTTTTTCACTGAGCGCATTAACTGTTGATAGACAGAAAGATAGATAGATGGTTAGGTATATAAATGGGTAGGTGTATGGTTGGGTAGGTGGATAGATAGTGACTCATTAGATAGACAGATAAGTGGGTGGGAGGGTAGATAAATTGTAAATTATTAGATAGATAGGCAGGTGGGTGAAGTGAAATACCTGTAAAAAAATATGTGGGTGATCCCTCACTCCTTGTGTAATAGTGCAGCTTGGCCAGCAGGGAGTTGTTATCCTTTGGGACCCACATATTTTTTTCACTGAGCGCATTAACTGTGGATAGATAGAAAGATAGATAGATGTTTAGGTATATTAACGGGTAGATGTTTGGTTGGGTTGGTGGATAGATAGTGACTCATTAGATAGACAGATAAGTGGGTGGGAGGGTAGATAAATGATAAATTATTAGATAGATAGGTGGGTGAAGTGCAATACATGTAAAAAAATATGTGGGTGATCCCTCACTCCTTGTGTAATAGTGCAGCTTGGCCAGCAGGGAGTTGTTATCCTTTGGGACCCACATTTTTTTTTTCACTGAGTGTATTAACTGTAGATAGATAGGTAGATAAATGGGTGGGTGAGTGCGTGGGTAGGTAGATAGTGAATCATTAGATAGATAAATGAGTGGGTGGGTAGATAAATGTTAAACTATTAGATAGGTAGGGGGGTGGGGGTGAAGCATAATACCTGTAAAAAAAATATGTGGGTGATCCCTCACTCCTTGTGTAATAGTGCAGCTTGGCCAGCAGGGAGTTATTATCCTTCGGGACCCACATTTTTTTTCACTGAGCACATTAACTGTAGATAGATAGATAGATGGTTAGGTATATAAATGGGTAGGTGTATTGTTGGGTAGGTGGATAGATAGTGACTCATTATATAGACAGATAAGTAGGTGGGAGGGTAGATCAACTGTAAATTATTAGATAGATAGGCAGGTGGGTGAAGTGAAATACCTGTAAAAAAATATTTGGGTGATCCCTCACTCCTTGTGTAATAGTGCAGCTTGGCCAGCAGGGAGTTGTTATCCTTCGGGAACCACATATTTTTTTTACTGAGCGCATTAACTGTTGATAGACAGAAAGATAGATAGATGGTTAGGTATATAAATGGGTAGGTGTGTGGTTGGTTAGGTGGATAGATAATTAATCATTAGATAGACAGATAAGTGGGTGGGAGGGTAGATAAACGGTAAATTATTAGATAGATAGGTGGGTGGGTGAAGTGCAATACCTGTAAAAAAACTATGTGTGTGATCCCTCACTCCTTGTGTAATAGTGCAGCTTGGCCAGCAGGGAGTTGTTATCCTTTGGGACCCACATATTTTTTTCACTGAGCGCATTAACTGTTGATAGACAGAAAGAAAGATAGATAGATGTTTAGGTATATTAACGGGTAGATGTGTGGTTGGGTAGGTGGATAGATAGTGACTCATTAGATAGACAGATAAGTGGGTGGGAGGGTAGATAAACGGTAAATTATTAGATAGATAGGTGGGTGGGTGAAGTGCAATACCTGTAAAAAAAATATGTAGGTGATCCCTCACTCCTTGTGTAATAGTGCAGCTTGGCCAGCAGGGAGTTGTTATCCTTCGGGACCCACATATTTTTTTCACTGAGCACATTAACTGTAGATAGATAGATAGATGGTTAGGTATATAAATGGGTAGGTGTGTGGTTGGGTAGGTGGATAGATAGTGACTCATTAGTTAGACAGATAAGTAGGTGGGAGGGTAGATCAATTGTAAATTATTAGATAGATAGGCAGGTGGGTGAAGTGAAATACCTGTAAAAAAATATTTGGGTTATCCCTCACTCCTTGTGTAATAGTGCAGCTTGGCCAGCAGGGAGTTGTTATCCTTCGGGACCCACATATTTTTTTCACTGAGCGCATTAACTGTAGATAGATAGATGGTTAGGTATATACATGGGTAGGTGTGTGGTTGGGTAGGTGGATAGATAGTGACTCATTAGATAGACAGATAAGTGGGTGGGAGGGTAGATAAATTGTAAATTATTAGATAGATCGGCAGGTGGGTGAAGTGAAATACCTGTAAAAAAATATTTGGGTGATCCCTCACTCCTTGTGTAATAGTGCAGCTTGGCCAGCAGGGAGTTGTTATCCTTTGGGACCCACATATTTTTTTTAACTGAGCGCAATAACTGTTGATAGATAGGTAGATAAATGGGTGGGTGCGTGGGTAGGTAGATAATGAATCATTAGATAGATAAATAAGTGGGTGGGTAGATAAATGTTAAACTATTAGATAGGTAGGCGGGTGGGGGTGAAGCGCAATACCTGTAAAAAAATATGTGGGTGATCCCTCACTCCTTGTGTAATAGTGCAGCTTGGCCAGCAGGGAGTTGTTATCCTTTGGGACCCACATATTTTTTTCACTGAGCGCATTAACTGTTGATAGACAGAAAGATAGATAGATGGTTAGGTATATAAATGGGTAGGTGTATGGTTGGGTAGGTGGATAGATAGTGACTCATTAGATAGACAGATAAGTGGGTGGGAGGGTAGATAAATTGTAAATTATTAGATAGATAGGCAGGTGGGTGAAGTGAAATACCTGTAAAAAAATATGTGGGTGATCCCTCACTCCTTGTGTAATAGTGCAGCTTGGCCAGCAGGGAGTTGTTATCCTTTGGGACCCACATATTTTTTTCACTGAGCGCATTAACTGTAGATAGATAGAAAGATAGATAGATGTTTAGGTATATTAACGGGTAGATGTTTGGTTGGGTTGGTGGATAGATAGTGACTCATTAGATAGACAGATAAGTGGGTGGGAGGGTAGATAAATGATAAATTATTAGATAGATAGGTGGGTGAAGTGCAATACATGTAAAAAAATATGTGGGTGATCCCTCACTTCTTGTGCAATACCTGTAATTAAATAAATAGAGATACAGATAAACAGGTGGGCAGGCCGATAGATAGTATATCATTAGATAGACATATAGATGAATAGCTGTGTAGGTAGATAGATGATAATTCATTAGATAGATAGATAGATGGTTGGATAGGTACATAGGGGCAGATGTATTAAGTCTTAACAAGAGATAAATGCAAGGATGATAATAAGAGATAAACATCCAGCCAATCACCTGCTAACTGCCATATTACAGGCTGTGTTTGAAAAAAAGTCAGTAAGGAGCTGATTGGCTGGACGTTTATCTCTCTTTATCACCCTTGCATTTATCTCTTGTTAAGGTTTAATACATCTGCCCCAGTGTTAGTCAATTATTGGATAGGTAGATAGATGCTAAATGATCCATTAAATAGACAAATCATAGCTGCATTGATTTGTAAAGTAGAGGCATGTACAAAGAGGTGGGTGATCCCTCCCTCTCACTTTTCTAAAGCCCCATACACGCTACACGAGAAATGAAAAGATATCACTCAGAAGAGCATTTTTCAGCAAACTCTTTTCTTTGAAAAAAAATCTCTTGTGTGTATACTCAATATCAGTAATGATGTGCGCTCCCGCGCATCATTAACGACCTCCGCCTTCACTTGAACATCCAGGTCAACTCTGGCCATATAGCCTATGACCCGCATGTTCAGCAGGTCACTGGGACATCACTGAACGATTTCGGTAACCGATTTCATTCAGTGTGAATAGGGGAACCACTAATATAGTTAACTATATAGATGGGGCCCCTATACTCCCAGTGTGTAAAGGGCTTAAGGGTCATTGTATACTGCGAACATATTATCATGCCTCTTTTCATTTTTTAAGTGAGAATTCTCCATAAAACAGATGATGAGGTCATACCAGCCGACTACTGCGAGGTGACCTGGACTGCAGAATTGTCCTCACGTCAACGAACAAAAACGAAGTCAGGTAATTAATGAAAATTAATTACTGATAATATGTTTTGGTATACATTTGAAATTCACAAATAGGAGTTCTCGCTAGGGACTCTTCTATTATTGTATATTGTGATAACTAAGTGTACAGTTAAATAGAGATAGCTAGAGAGAAATCAAAAGAGTAAAAAATAAACATACCTTCCCCCTTCACTGTCCACTAGGGCAGCTTGGCGGACATGGAGGTGAAGGAAGGGAACTCAGTAACACACTTTTTATTTCAGTCAGTGCCCTACCTCCCACAAAAAATATGTGGGTGATCCCTCACTCCTTGTATAATAGGGCATCTTGACCAACAGGAAGGGTGGGATCCTTAGGTGGGTAGGTAGGTATTTTGTAAATCATTAGATAAATGGGTGGGTAGATAAATGTTAAACTCTTAGATAGGTGGGTGGGGGGAAGCGCAATACCTGTAAAAACATATGTGGGGTGATCCCTCGCTCCTTGTGTAATAGTGCAGCTTGGCCAGCAGGGAGTTGTTATCCTTCGGGACCCACATATTTTTTTCACTGAGCGCATTAACTGTAGATAGACAGAAAGATAGATAGATGGTTAGGTATATAAATGGGTAGGTGTGTGGTTGGGTATGTGGATAGATAGTGAATCATTAGATAGACAGATAAGTGGGAGGGAGGGTAGATAAATGGTAAATTATGAGATAGATAGGTGGGTGGGTGAAGTGCAATACCTGTAAAAAAAATATGTGGGTGATCCCTCACTCCTTGTGTAATAGTGCAGCTTGGCCAGCAGGGAGTTGTTATCCTTTGGGACCCACATTTTTTTTTCACTGAGCGCATTAACTGTAGATAGACAGAAAGATAGATAGATGGTTAGGTATATAAATGGGTAGGTGTGTGGTTGGGTATGTGGATAGATAGTGAATCATTAGATAGACAGATAAGTGGGAGGGAGGGTAGATAAATGGTAAATTATGAGATAGGTGGGTGGGTGAAGTGCAATACCTGTAAAAAAAATATGTGGGTGATCCCTCACTCCTTGTGTAATAGTGCAGCTTGGCCAGCAGGGAGTTGTTATCCTTTGGGACCCACATATTATTTTCACTGAGCGCATTAACTATAGATAGACAGAAAGATAGATAGATGGTTAGGTATATAAATGGGTAGGTGGGTGGTTGGTTAGGTGGATAGATAATTAATCATTAGATAGACAGATAAGTGGGTGGGAGGGTAGATAAACGGTAAATTATTAGATAGGTGGGTGGGTGAAGTGCAATACCTGTAAAAAAAATATGTAGGTGATCCCTCACTCCTTGTGTAATAGTGCAGCTTGGCCAGCAGGGAGTTGTTATCCTTCGGGACCCACATTTTTTTTCACTGAGCACATTAACTGTAGATAGATAGATAGATGGTTAGGTATATAAATGGGTAGGTGTATTGTTGGGTAGGTGGATAGATAGTGACTCATTAGATAGACAGATAAGTAGGTGGGAGGGTAGATCAACTGTAAATTATTAGATAGATAGGCAGGTGGGTGAAGTGAAATACCTGTAAAAAAATATTTGGGTGATCCCTCACTCCTTGTGTAATAGTGCAGCTTGGCCAGCAGGGAGTTGTTATCCTTCGGGAACCACATATTTTTTTCACTAAGCGCATTAACTGTTGATAGACAGAAAGATAGATAGATGGTTAGGTATATAAATGGGTAGGTGTGTGGTTGGTTAGGTGGATAGATAATTAATCATTAGATAGACAGATAAGTGGGTGGGAGGGTAGATAAACGGTAAATTATTAGATAGATAGGTGGGTGGGTGAAGTGCAATACCTGTAAAAAAAATATGTAGGTGATCCCTCACTCCTTGTGTAATAGTGCAGCTTGGCCAGCAGGGAGTTGTTATCCTTCGGGACCCACATTTGTTTTCACTGAGCACATTAACTGTAGATAGATAGATAGATGGTTAGGTATATAAATGGGTAGGTGTGTGGTTGGGTAGGTGGATAGATAGTGACTCATTAGTTAGACAGATAAGTAGGTGGGAGGGTAGATCAATTGTAAATTATTAGATAGATAGGCAGGTGGGTGAAGTGAAATACCTGTAAAAAAATATTTGGGTGATCCCTCACTCCTTGTGTAATAGTGCAGCTTGGCCAGCAGGGAGTTGTTATCCTTCGGGACCCACATATTTTTTTCACTGAGCGCATTAACTGTAGATAGATAGATGGTTAGGTATATACATGGGTAGGTGTGTGGTTGGGTAGGTGGATAGATAGTGAATCATTAGATAGACAGATAAGTGGGAGGGAGGGTAGATAAATGGTAAATTATGAGATAGGTGGGTGGGTGAAGTGCAATACCTGTAAAAAAAATATGTGGGTGATCCCTCACTCCTTGTGTAATAGTGCAGCTTGGCCAGCAGGGAGTTGTTATCCTTTGGGACCCACATATTATTTTCACTGAGCGCATTAACTATAGATAGACAGAAAGATAGATAGATGGTTAGGTATATAAATGGGTAGGTGGGTGGTTGGTTAGGTGGATAGATAATTAATCATTAGATAGACAGATAAGTGGGTGGGAGGGTAGATAAACGGTAAATTATTAGATAGGTGGGTGGGTGAAGTGCAATACCTGTAAAAAAAATATGTAGGTGATCCCTCACTCCTTGTGTAATAGTGCAGCTTGGCCAGCAGGGAGTTGTTATCCTTCGGGACCCACATTTTTTTTCACTGAGCACATTAACTGTAGATAGATAGATAGATGGTTAGGTATATAAATGGGTAGGTGTATTGTTGGGTAGGTGGATAGATAGTGACTCATTAGATAGACAGATAAGTAGGTGGGAGGGTAGATCAACTGTAAATTATTAGATAGATAGGCAGGTGGGTGAAGTGAAATACCTGTAAAAAAATATTTGGGTGATCCCTCACTCCTTGTGTAATAGTGCAGCTTGGCCAGCAGGGAGTTGTTATCCTTCGGGAACCACATATTTTTTTCACTAAGCGCATTAACTGTTGATAGACAGAAAGATAGATAGATGGTTAGGTATATAAATGGGTAGGTGTGTGGTTGGGTAGGTGGATAGATAGTGAATCATAAGATAGACAGATAAGTGGGCGGGAGGGTAGATAAATGTTAAACTCTTAGATAGGTGGGTGGGGGGAAGCGCAATACCTGTAAAAACATATGTGGGGTGATCCCTCGCTCCTTGTGTAATAGTGCAGCTTGGCCTGCAGGGAGTTGTTATCCTTCGGGACCCACATATTTTTTTCACTGAGCGCATTAACTGTAGATAGACAGAAAGATAGATAGATGGTTAGGTATATAAATGGGTAGGTGTGTGGTTGGGTAGGTGGATAGATAGTGACTCATTAGATAGACAGATAAGTGGGTGGGAGGGTAGATAAATGGTAAATTATTAGATAGGTGGGTGGGTGAAGTGCAATACCTGTAAAAAAAATATGTGGGTGATCCCTCACTCCTTGTGTAATAGTGCAGCTTGGCCAGCAGGGAGTTGTTATCCTTTGGGACCCACATTTTTTTTTTCACTGAGTGTATTAACTGTAGATAGATAGGTAGATAAATGGGTGGGTGAGTGCGCGGGTAGGTAGATAGTGAATCATTAGATAGATAAATGAGTGGGTGGGTAGATAAATGTTAAACTATTAGATAGGTAGGGGGGTGGGGGTGAAGCACAATACCTGTAAAAAAAAAATATGTGGGTGATCCCTCACTCCTTGTGTAATAGTGCAGCTTGGCCAGCAGGGAGTTGTTATCCTTCGGGACCCACATTTTTTTTCACTGAGCACATTAACTGTAGATAGATAGATAGATAGATAGATGGTTAGGTATATAAATGGGTAGGTGTATTGTTGGGTAGGTGGATAGATAGTGACTCATTAGATAGACAGATAAGTAGGTGGGAGGGTAGATCAACTGTAAATTATTAGATAGATAGGCAGGTGGGTGAAGTGAAATACCTGTAAAAAAATATTTGGGTGATCCCTCACTCCTTGTGTAATAGTGCAGCTTGGCCAGCAGGGAGTTGTTATCCTTCGGGACCCACATATTTTTTTCACTGAGTGCATTAACTGTTGATAGACAGAAAGTTAGATAGATGGTTAGGTATATAAATGGGTAGGTGGGTGGTTGGTTAGGTGGATAGATAATTAATCATTAGATAGAAAGATAAGTGGGTGGGAGGGTAGATAAACGGTAAATTATTAGATAGATAGGTGGGTGGGTGAAGTGCAATACCTGTAAAAAAAATATGTGGGTGATCCCTCACTCCTTGTGTAATAGTGCAGCTTGGCCAGCAGGGAGTTGTTATCCTTTGGGACCCACGTATTTTTTTCACTGAGCGCATTAACTGTTGATAGACAGAAAGATAGATAGATGGTTAGGTATATAAATGGGTAGGTGTGTGGTTGGGTAGGTGGATAGATAGTGACTCATTAGATAGACAGATAAGTAGGTGGGAGGGTAGATCAATTGTAAATTATTAGATAGATAGGCAGGTGGGTGAAGTGAAATACCTGTAAAAAAATATTTGGGTGATCCCTCACTCCTTGTGTAATAGTGCAGCTTGGCCAGCAGGGAGTTGTTATCCTCTGGGACCCACATATTTTTTTCACTGAGCGCATTAACTGTAGATAGATAGAAAGATAGATAGATGTTTAGGTATATTAACGGGTAGATGTGTGGTTGGGTAGGTGGATAGATAGTGACTCATTAGATAGACAGATAAGTGGGTGGGAGGGTAGATAAATGGTAAATTATTAGATAGGTGGGTGGGTGAAGTGCAATACCTGTAAAAAAAATATGTGGGTGATCCCTCACTCCTTGTGTAATAGTGCAGCTTGGCCAGCAGGGAGTTGTTATCCTTTGGGACCCACATTTTTTTTTCACTGAGTGTATTAACTGTAGATAGATAGGTAGATAAATGGGTGGGTGAGTGCGTGGGTAGGTAGATAGTGAATCATTAGATAGATAAATGAGTGGGTGGGTAGATAAATGTTAAACTATTAGATAGGTAGGGGGGTGGGGGTGAAGCACAATACCTGTAAAAAAAAATATGTGGGTGATCCCTCACTCCTTGTGTAATAGTGCAGCTTGGCCAGCAGGGAGTTGTTATCCTTCGGGACCCACATTTTTTTTCACTGAGCACATTAACTGTAGATAGATAGATAGATAGATGGTTAGGTATATAAATGGGTAGGTGTATTGTTGGGTAGGTGGATAGATAGTGACTCATTAGATAGACAGATAAGTAGGTGGGAGGGTAGATCAACTGTAAATTATTAGATAGATAGGCAGGTGGGTGAAGTGAAATACCTGTAAAAAAATATTTGGGTGATCCCTCACTCCTTGTGTAATAGTGCAGCTTGGCCAGCAGGGAGTTGTTATCCTTCGGGACCCACATATTTTTTTCACTGAGTGCATTAACTGTTGATAGACAGAAAGTTAGATAGATGGTTAGGTATATAAATGGGTAGGTGGGTGGTTGGTTAGGTGGATAGATAATTAATCATTAGATAGAAAGATAAGTGGGTGGGAGGGTAGATAAACGGTAAATTATTAGATAGATAGGTGGGTGGGTGAAGTGCAATACCTGTAAAAAAAATATGTGGGTGATCCCTCACTCCTTGTGTAATAGTGCAGCTTGGCCAGCAGGGAGTTGTTATCCTTTGGGACCCACGTATTTTTTTCACTGAGCGCATTAACTGTTGATAGACAGAAAGATAGATAGATGGTTAGGTATATAAATGGGTAGGTGTGTGGTTGGGTAGGTGGATAGATAGTGACTCATTAGATAGACAGATAAGTAGGTGGGAGGGTAGATCAATTGTAAATTATTAGATAGATAGGCAGGTGGGTGAAGTGAAATACCTGTAAAAAAATATTTGGGTGATCCCTCACTCCTTGTGTAATAGTGCAGCTTGGCCAGCAGGGAGTTGTTATCCTCTGGGACCCACATATTTTTTTCACTGAGCGCATTAACTGTAGATAGATAGAAAGATAGATAGATAGATGTTTAGGTATATTAACGGGTAGATGTGTGGTTGGGTAGGTGGATAGATAGTGACTCATTAGATAGACAGATAAGTGGGTGGGAGGGTAGATAAATGGTAAATTATTAGATAGGTGGGTGGGTGAAGTGCAATACCTGTAAAAAAAATATGTGGGTGATCCCTCACTCCTTGTGTAATAGTGCAGCTTGGCCAGCAGGGAGTTGTTATCCTTTGGGACCCACATTTTTTTTTTCACTGAGTGTATTAACTGTAGATAGATAGGTAGATAAATGGGTGGGTGAGTGCGTGGGTAGGTAGATAGTGAATCATTAGATAGATAAATGAGTGGGTGGGTAGATAAATGTTAAACTATTAGATAGGTAGGGGGGTGGGGGTGAAGCACAATACCTGTAAAAAAATATTTGGGTGATCCCTCACTCCTTGTGTAATAGTGCAGCTTGGCCAGCAGGGAGTTGTTATCCTTTGGGACCCACATATTTTTTTCACTGAGCGCATTAACTGTTGATAGACAGAAAGATAGATAGATGTTTAGGTATATTAACGGGTAGATGTGTGGTTGGGTAGTTGGATAGATAGTGACTCATTAGATAGACAGATAAGTGGGTGGGAGGGTAGATAAACGGTAAATTATTAGATAGATAGGTGGGTGGGTGAAGTGCAATACCTGTAAAAACATATGTGGGGTGATCCCTCACTCCTTGTGTAATAGTGCAGCTTGGCCAGCAGGGAGTTGTTATCCTTCGGGACCCACATATTTTTTTCACTGAGCGCATTAACTGTAGATAGACAGAAAGATAGATAGATGGTTAGGTATATAAATGGGTAGGTGTGTGGTTGGGTATGTGGATAGATAGTGAATCATTAGATAGACAGATAAGTGGGAGGGAGGGTAGATAAATGGTAAATTATGAGATAGATAGGTGGGTGGGTGAAATGCAATACCTGTAAAAAAAATATGTGGGTGATCCCTCACTCCTTGTGTAATAGTGCAGCTTGGCCAGCAGGGAGTTGTTATCCTTTGGGACCCACATTTTTTTTTCACTGAGCGCATTAACTGTAGATAGACAGAAAGATAGATAGATGGTTAGGTATATAAATGGGTAGGTGTGTGGTTGGGTATGTGGATAGATAGTGAATCATTAGATAGACAGATAAGAGGGAGGGAGGGTAGATAAATGGTAAATTATGAGATAGATAGGTGGGTGGGTGAAGTGCAATACCTGTAAAAAAAATATGTGGGTGATCCCTCACTCCTTGTGTAATAGTGCAGCTTGGCCAGCAGGGAGTTGTTATCCTTTGGGACCCACATTTTTTTTTCACTGAGTGTATTAACTGTAGATAGATAGGTAGATAAATGGGTGGGTGATTGCGTGGGTAGGTAGATAGTGAATCATTAGATAGATAAATGAGTGGGTGGGTAGATAAATGTTAAACTATTAGATAGGTAGGGGGGTGGGGGTGAAGCACAATACCTGTAAAAAAAATATGTGGGTGATCCCTCACTCCTTGTGTAATAGTGCAGCTTGGCCAGCAGGGAGTTGTTATCCTTTGGGACCCACAGATTATTTTCACTGAGCGCATTAGCTATAGATAGATAGATAGAAAGATAGATTGTTAGGTATATAAATGGGTAGGTGTGTGGTTGGGTAGGTGGATAGATAGTGAATCATAATATAGACAGATAAGTGGGCGGGAGGGTAGATAAATGATAAATTATTAGATAGGTGGGTGGGTGAAGTGCAATACCTGTAAAAAAAATATGTAGGTGATCCCTCACTCCTTGTGTAATAGTGCAGCTTGGCCAGCAGGGAGTTGTTATCCTTCCGGACCCACATTTTTTTTCACTGAGCACATTAACTGTAGATAGATAGATAGATGGTTAGGTATATAAATGGGTTTGTGTATTGTTGGGTAGGTGGATAGATAGTGACTCATTAGATAGACAGATAAGTAGGTGGGAGGGTAGATCAACTGTAAATTATTAGATAGATAGGCAGGTGGGTGAAGTGAAATACCTGTAAAAAAATATTTGGGTGATCCCTCACTCCTTGTGTAATAGTGCAGCTTGGCCAGCAGGGAGTTGTTATCCTTCGGGAACCACATATTTTTTTCACTGAGCGCATTAACTGTTGATAGACAGAAAGATAGATAGATGGTTAGGTATATAAATGGGTAGGTGTGTGGTTGGTTAGGTGGATAGATAATTAATCATTAGATAGACAGATAAGTGGGTGGGAGGGTAGATAAACGGTAAATTATTAGATAGATAGGTAGGTGGGTGAAGTGCAATACCTGTAAAAAAAATATGTGTGTGATCCCTCACTCCTTGTGTAATAGTGCAGCTTGGCCAGCAGGGAGTTGTTATCCTCTGGGACTCACATATTTTTTTCACTGAGCGCATTAACTGTAGATAGATAGAAAGATAGATAGATGTTTAGGTATATTAACGGGTAGATGTGTGGTTGGGTAGGTGGATAGATAGTGACTCATTAGATAGACAGATAAGTGGGTGGGAGGGTAGATAATTTTTAAATTATTAGATAGATAGGTGGGTGGGTGAAGTGCAATACCTGTAAAAAAAATATGTGTTTGATCCCTCACTCCTTGTGTAATAGTGCAGCTTGGCCAGCAGGGAGTTGTTATCCTTCAGGACCCACATATTTTTTTCACTGAGCGCATTAACTGTAGATAGATAGATAGATAGATGGTTAGGTATATACATGGGTAGGTGTGTGGTTGGGTAGGTGGATAGTGACTCATTAGATAGACAGATAAGTGGGTGAGAGGGTAGATAAATTGTAAATTATTAGATAGATCGGCAGGTGGGTGAAGTGAAATACCTGTAAAAAAATATTTGGGTGATCCCTCACTCCTTGTGTAATAGTGCAGCTTGGCCAGCAGGGAGTTGTAATCCTTTGGGACCCACATATTTTTTTAACTGAGCGCAATAACTGTTGATAGATAGGTAGATAAATGGGTGGGTGCGTGGGTAGGTAGATAGTGAATCATTAGATAGATAAATAAGTGGGTGGGTAGATAAATGTTAAACTATTAGATAGGTAGGCTGGTGGGGGTGAAGCGCAATACCTGTAAAAAAATATGTGGGTGATCCCTCACTCCTTGTGTAATAGTGCAGCTTGGCCAGCAGGGAGTTGTTATCCTTTGGGACCCACATATTTTTTTCACTGAGCGCATTAACTGTTGATAGACAGAAAGATAGATAGATGTTTAGGTATATTAACGGGTAGATGTGTGGTTGGGTAGGTGGATAGATAGTGACTCATTAGATAGACAGATAAGTGGGTGGGAGGGTAGATAAACGGTAAATTATTAGATAGATAGGTGGATGGGTGAAGTGCAATACCTGTAAAAAAAATATGTGGGTGATCCCTCACTCCTTGTGTAATAGTGCAGCTTGGCCAGCAGGGAGTTGTTATCCTTTGGGACCCACATTTTTTTTTCACTGAGCGCATTAACTGTAGATAGACAGAAAGATAGATAGATGGTTAGGTATATAAATGGGTAGGTGTGTGGTTGGGTATGTGGATAGATAGTGAATCATTAGATAGACAGATAAGTGGGAGGGAGGGTAGATAAATGGTAAATTATGAGATAGATAGGTGGGTGGGTGAAGTGCAATACCTGTAAAAAAAATATGTGGGTGATCCCTCACTCCTTGTGTAATAGTGCAGCTTGGCCAGCAGGGAGTTGTTATCCTTTGGGACCCACATTTTTTTTTTCACTGAGTGTATTAACTGTAGATAGATAGGTAGATAAATGGGTGGGTGATTGCGTGGGTAGGTAGATAGTGAATCATTAGATAGATAAATGAGTGGGTGGGTAGATAAATGTTAAACTATTAGATAGGTAGGGGGGTGGGGGTGAAGCACAATACCTGTAAAAAAAATATGTGGGTGATCCCTCACTCCTTGTGTAATAGTGCAGCTTGGCCAGCAGGGAGTTGTTATCCTTTGGGACCCACATATTATTTTCACTGAGCGCATTAACTATAGATAGATAGATAGAAAGATAGATTGTTAGGTATATAAATGGGTAGGTGTGTGGTTGGGTAGGTGGATAGATAGTGAATCATAATATAGACAGATAAGTGGGCGGGAGGGTAGATAAATGATAAATTATTAGATAGGTGGGTGGGTGAAGTGCAATACCTGTAAAAAAATATGTGGGTGATCCCTCACTTCTTGTGTAATAGTGCAGCTTGGCCAGCAGGGAGTTGTTATCCTTTGGGACCCACATATTTTTTTGACTGAGCGCATTAACTGTAGAAAGATAGATAGATTGTTAGGTATATAAATGGGTAGGTGTGTGGTTGGGTAGGTGGATAGATAGTGAATCATAAGATAGACAGATAAGTGGGTGGGAGGGTAGATAAATGGTACATTATTATATAGATAGGTGGGTGAAGTGCAATACCTCTTAAAAAAATATGTGGGTGATCCCTCACTCCTTGTGTAATAGTGCAGCTTGGCCAGCAGGGAGTTATTATCCTTCGGGACCCACATATTTTTTTCACTGAGTGCATTAACTGTTGATAGACAGAAAGATAGATAGATGGTTAGGTATATAAATGGGTAGGTGGGTGGTTGGTTAGGTGGATAGATAATTAATCATTAGATAGACAGATAAGTGGGTGGGAGGGTAGATAAACGGTAAATTATTAGATAGATAGGTGGGTGGGTGAAGTGCAATACCTGTAAAAAAAATATGTGGGTGATCCCTCACTCCTTGTGTAATAGTGCAGCTTGGCCAGCAGGGAGTTGTTATCCTTTGGGACCCACATATTTTTTTCACTGAGCGCATTAACTGTTGATAGACAGAAAGATAGATAGATGGTTAGGTATATAAATGGGTAGGTGTGTGGTTGGGTAGGTGGATAGATAGTGACTCATTAGATAGACAGATAAGTGGGTGGGAGGGTAGATAAATGGTAAATTATTAGATAGATAGGTGGGTGGGTGAAGTGCAATACCTGTAAAAAAAATATGTGGGTGATCCCTCACTCCTTGTGTAATAGTGCAGCTTGGCCAGCAGGGAGTTGTTATCCTTTGGGACCCACATTTTTTTTTCACTGAGTGTATTAACTGTAGATAGATAGGTAGATAAATGGGTGGGTGAGTGCGTGGGTAGGTAGATAGTGAATCATAAGATAGATAAATGAGTGGGTGGGTAGATAAATGTTAAACTATTAGATAGGTAGGGGGGTGGGGGTGAAGCACAATACCTGTAAAAAAAATATGTGGGTGATCCCTCACTCCTTGTGTAATAGTGCAGCTTGGCCAGCAGGGAGTTGTTATCCTTTGGGACCCACATATTATTTTCACTGAGCGCATTAACTATATATAGATAGATAGATAGAAAGATAGATTGTTAGGTATATAAATGGGTAGGTGTGTGGTTGGGTAGGTGGATAGATAGTGAATCATAAGATAGACAGATAAGTGGGCGGGAGGGTAGATAAATGATAAATTATTAGATAGGTGGGTGGGTGAAGTGCAATACCTGTAAAAAAATATGTGGGTGATCCCTCACTTCTTGTATAATAGTGCAGCTTGGCCAGCAGGGAGTTGTTATCCTTCGGGACCCACATATTTTTTTCACTAAGCGCATTAACTGTTGATAGACAGAAAGATAGATAGATGGTTAGGTATATAAATGGGTAGGTGGGTGGTTGGTTAGGTGGATAGATAATTAATCATTAGATAGACAGATAAGTGGGTGGGAGGGTAGATAAACGGTAAATTATTAGATAGGTGGGTGGGTGAAGTGCAATACCTGTAAAAAAAATATGTAGGTGATCCCTCACTCCTTGTGTAATAGTGCAGCTTGGCCAGCAGGGAGTTGTTATCCTTCGGGACCCACATTTTTTTTCACTGAGCACATTAACTGTAGATAGATAGATAGATGTTTAGGTATATTAACGGGTAGATGTGTGGTTGGGTAGGTGGATAGATAGTGACTCATTAGATAGACAGATAAGTGGGTGGGAGGGTAGATAATTTTAAAATTATTAGATAGATAGGTGGGTGGGTGAAGTGCAATACCTGTAAAAAAAATATGTGGGTGATCCCTCACTCCTTGTGTAATAGTGCAGCTTGGCCAGCAGGGAGTTGTTATCCTTCGGGACCCACATATTTTTTTCACTGAGCGCATTAACTGTAGATAGATAGATGGTTAGGTATATACATGGGTAGGTGTGTGGTTGGGTAGGTGGATAGTGACTCATTAGATAGACAGATAAGTGGGTGGGAGGGTAGATAAATTGTAAATTATTAGATAGATCGGCAGGTGGGTGAAGTGAAATACCTGTAAAAAGAATATTTGGGTGATCCCTCACTCCTTGTGTAATAGTGCAGCTTGGCCAGCAGGGAGTTGTAATCCTTTGGGACCCACATATTTTTTTTAACTGAGCGCAATAACTGTTGATAGATAGGTAGATAAATGGGTGGGTGCGTGGGTAGGTAGATAGTGAATCATTAGATAGATAAATAAGTGGGTGGGTAGATAAATGTTAAACTATTAGATAGGTAGGCGGGTGGGGGTGAAGCGCAATACCTGTAAAAAAATATGTGGGTGATCCCTCACTCCTTGTGTAATAGTGCAGCTTGGCCAGCAGGGAGTTGTTATCCTTCGGGACCCACATATTTTTTTCACTGAGCGCATTAACTGTAGATAGATAGATAGATAGATGGTTAGGTATATACATGGGTAGGTGTGTGGTTGGGTAGGTGGATAGTGACTCATTAGATAGACAGATAAGTGGGTGGGAGGGTAGATAAATTGTAAATTATTAGATAGATCGGCAGGTGGGTGAAGTGAAATACCTGTAAAAAAAATATTTGGGTGATCCCTCACTCCTTGTGTAATAGTGCAGCTTGGCCAGCAGGGAGTTGTAATCCTTTGGGACCCACATATTTTTTTTAACTGAGCGCAATAACTGTTGATAGATAGGTAGATAAATGGGTGGGTGCGTGGGTAGGTAGATAGTGAATCATTAGATAGATAAAAAAGTGGGTGGGTAGATAAATGTTAAACTATTAGATAGGTAGGCGGGTGGGGGTGAAGCGCAATACCTGTAAAAAAATATGTGGGTGATCCCTCACTCCTTGTGTAATAGTGCAGCTTGGCCAGCAGGGAGTTGTTATCCTTCGGGACCCACATATTTTTTTCACTGAGCGCATTAACTGTAGATAGACAGAAAGATAGATAGATGGTTAGGTATATAAATGGGTAGGTGTGTGGTTGGGTATGTGGATAGATAGTGAATCATTAGATAGACAGATAAGTGGGAGGGAGGGTAGATAAATGGTAAATTATGAGATAGATAGGTGGGTGGGTGAAGTGCAATACCTGTAAAAAAATATGTGGGTGATCCCTCACTCCTTGTGTAATAGTGCAGCTTGGCCAGCAGGGAGTTGTTATCCTTTGGGACCCACATTTTTTTTTTTTCACTGAGTGTATTAACTAAAGATAGATAGGTAGATAAATGGGTGGGTGATTGCGTGGGTAGGTAGATAGTGAATCATTAGATAGATAAATGAGTGGGTGGGTAGATAAATGTTAAACTATTAGATAGGTAGGGGGGTGGGGGTGAAGCACAATACCTGTAAAAAAAATATGTGGGTGATCCCTCACTCCTTGTGTAATAGTGCAGCTTGGCCAGCAGGGAGTTGTTATCCTTTGGGACCCACATATTATTTTCACTGAGCGCATTAACTATAGATAGATAGAAAGATAGATTGTTAGGTATATAAATGGGTAGGTGTGTGGTTGGGTAGGTGGATAGATAGTGAATCATAAGATAGACAGATAAGTGGGCGGGAGGGTAGATAAATGATAAATTATTAGATAGGTGGGTGGGTGAAGTGCAATACCTGTAAAAAAATATGTGGGTGATCCCTCACTCCTTGTGTAATAGTGCAGCTTGGCCAGCAGGGAGTTGTTATCCTTTGGGACCCACATATTTTTTTCACTGAGTGCATTAACTGTTGATAGACAGAAAGTTAGATAGATGGTTAGGTATATAAATGGGTAGGTGGGTGGTTGGTTAGGTGGATAGATAATTAATCATTAGATAGAAAGATAAGTGGGTGGGAGGGTAGATAAACGGTAAATTATTAGATAGATAGGTGGGTGGGTGAAGTGCAATACCTGTAAAAAAAATATGTGGGTGATCCCTCACTCCTTGTGTAATAGTGCAGCTTGGCCAGCAGGGAGTTGTTATCCTTTGGGACCCACATATTTTTTTGACTGAGCGCATTAACTGTAGATAGATAGAAAGATAGATAGATTGTTAGGTATATAAATGGGTAGGTGTGTGGTTGGGTAGGTGGATAGATAGTGAATCATAAGATAGACAGATAAGTGGGTGGGAGGGCTGATAAATGGTACATTATTATATAGATAGGTGGGTGAAGTGCAATACCTGTAAAAAAATATGTGGGTGATCCCTCACTCCTTGTGTAATAGTGCAGCTTGGCCAGCAGGGAGTTGTTATCCTTCGGGACCCACATATTTTTTTCACTGAGTGCATTAACTGTTGATAGACAGAAAGTTAGATAGATGGTTAGGTATATAAATGGGTAGGTGGGTGGTTGGTTAGGTGGATAGATAATTAATCATTAGATAGAAAGATAAGTGGGTGGGAGGGTAGATAAACGGTAAATTATTAGATAGATAGGTGGGTGGGTGAAGTGCAATACCTGTAAAAAAAATATGTGGGTGATCCCTCACTCCTTGTGTAATAGTGCAGCTTGGCCAGCAGGGAGTTGTTATCCTTTGGGACCCACGTATTTTTTTCACTGAGCGCATTAACTGTTGATAGACAGAAAGATAGATAGATGGTTAGGTATATAAATGGGTAGGTGTGTGGTTGGGTAGGTGGATAGATAGTGACTCATTAGATAGAGAGATAAGTAGGTGGGAGGGTAGATCAATTGTAAATTATTAGATAGATAGGCAGGTGGGTGAAGTGAAATACCTGTAAAAAAATATTTGGGTGATCCCTCACTCCTTGTGTAATAGTGCAGCTTGGCCAGCAGGGAGTTGTTATCCTCTGGGACCCACATATTTTTTTCACTGAGCGCATTAACTGTAGATAGATAGAAAGATAAATAGATGTTTAGGTATATTAACGGGTAGATGTGTGGTTGGGTAGGTGGATAGATAGTGACTCATTAGATAGACAGATAAGTGGGTGGGAGGGTAGATAAATGGTAAATTATTAGATAGGTGGGTGGGTGAAGTGCAATACCTGTAAAAAAAATATGTGGGTGATCCCTCACTCCTTGTGTAATAGTGCAGCTTGGCCAGCAGGGAGTTGTTATCCTTCGGGAACCACATATTTTTTTCACTGAGCGCATTAACTGTTGATAGACAGAAAGATAGATAGATGGTTAGGTATATAAATGGGTAGGTGTGTGGTTGGTTAGGTGGATAGATAATTAATCATTAGATAGACAGATAAGTGGGTGGGAGGGTAGATAAACGGTAAATTATTAGATAGATAGGTGGGTGGGTGAAGTGCAATACCTGTAAAAAAAATATGTGTGTGATCCCTCACTCCTTGTGTAATAGTGCAGCTTGGCCAGCAGGGAGTTGTTATCCTCTGGGACTCACATATTTTTTTCACTGAGCGCATTAACTGTAGATAGATAGAAAGATAGATAGATGTTTAGGTATATTAACGGGTAGATGTGTGGTTGGGTAGGTGGATAGATAGTGACTCATTAGATAGACAGATAAGTGGGTGGGAGGGTAGATAATTTTTAAATTATTAGATAGATAGGTGGGTGGGTGAAGTGCAATACCTGTAAAAAAAATATGTGTTTGATCCCTCACTCCTTGTGTAATAGTGCAGCTTGGCCAGCAGGGAGTTGTTATCCTTCAGGACCCACATATTTTTTTCACTGAGCGCATTAACTGTAGATAGATAGATAGATGGTTAGGTATATACATGGGTAGGTGTGTGGTTGGGTAGGTGGATAGTGACTCATTAGATAGACAGATAAGTGGGTGAGAGGGTAGATAAATTGTAAATTATTAGATAGATCGGCAGGTGGGTGAAGTGAAATACCTGTAAAAAAATATTTGGGTGATCCCTCACTCCTTGTGTAATAGTGCAGCTTGGCCAGCAGGGAGTTGTAATCCTTTGGGACCCACATATTTTTTTAACTGAGCGCAATAACTGTTAATAGATAGGTAGATAAATGGGTGGGTGCGTGGGTAGGTAGATAGTGAATCATTAGATAGATAAATAAGTGGGTGGGTAGATAAATGTTAAACTATTAGATAGGTAGGCGGGTGGGGGTGAAGCGCAATACCTGTAAAAAAATATGTGGGTGATCCCTCACTCCTTGTGTAATAGTGCAGCTTGGCCAGCAGGGAGTTGTTATCCTTTGGGACCCACATATTTTTTTCACTGAGCGCATTAACTGTTGATAGACAGAAAGATAGATAGATGTTTAGGTATATTAACGGGTAGATGTGTGGTTGGGTAGGTGGATAGATAGTGACTCATTAGATAGACAGATAAGTGGGTGGGAGGGTAGATAAACGGTAAATTATTAGATAGATAGGTGGATGGGTGAAGTGCAATACCTGTAAAAAAAATATGTGGGTGATCCCTCACTCCTTGTGTAATAGTGCAGCTTGGCCAGCAGGGAGTTGTTATCCTTTGGGACCCACATTTTTTTTTCACTGAGCGCATTAACTGTAGATAGACAGAAAGATAGATAGATGGTTAGGTATATAAATGGGTAGGTGTGTGGTTGGGTATGTGGATAGATAGTGAATCATTAGATAGACAGATAAGTGGGAGGGAGGGTAGATAAATGGTAAATTATGAGATAGATAGGTGGGTGGGTGAAGTGCAATACCTGTAAAAAAAATATGTGGGTGATCCCTCACTCCTTGTGTAATAGTGCAGCTTGGCCAGCAGGGAGTTGTTATCCTTTGGGACCCACATTTTTTTTTCACTGAGTGTATTAACTGTAGATAGATAGGTAGATAAATGGGTGGGTGATTGCGTGGGTAGGTAGATAGTGAATCATTAGATAGATAAATGAGTGGGTGGGTAGATAAATGTTAAACTATTAGATAGGTAGGGGGGTGGGGGTGAAGCACAATACCTGTAAAAAAAATATGTGGGTGATCCCTCACTCCTTGTGTAATAGTGCAGCTTGGCCAGCAGGGAGTTGTTATCCTTTGGGACCCACATATTATTTTCACTGAGCGCATTAACTATAGATAGATAGATAGAAAGATAGATTGTTAGGTATATAAATGGGTAGGTGTGTGGTTGGGTAGGTGGATAGATAGTGAATCATAATATAGACAGATAAGTGGGCGGGAGGGTAGATAAATGATAAATTATTAGATAGGTGGGTGGGTGAAGTGCAATACCTGTAAAAAAATATGTGGGTGATCCCTCACTTCTTGTGTAATAGTGCAGCTTGGCCAGTAGGGAGTTGTTATCCTTTGGGACCCACATATTTTTTTGACTGAGCGCATTAACTGTAGAAAGATAGATAGATTGTTAGGTATATAAATGGGTAGGTGTGTGGTTGGGTAGGTGGATAGATAGTGAATCATAAGATAGACAGATAAGTGGGTGGGAGGGTAGATAAATGGTACATTATTATATAGATAGGTGGGTGAAGTGCAATACCTCTTAAAAAAATATGTGGGTGATCCCTCACTCCTTGTGTAATAGTGCAGCTTGGCCAGCAGGGAGTTATTATCCTTCGGGACCCACATATTTTTTTCACTGAGTGCATTAACTGTTGATAGACAGAAAGATAGATAGATGGTTAGGTATATAAATGGGTAGGTGGGTGGTTGGTTAGGTGGATAGATAATTAATCATTAGATAGACAGATAAGTGGGTGGGAGGGTAAATTATTAGATAGATAGGTGGGTGGGTGAAGTGCAATACCTGTAAAAAAAAATATGTGGGTGATCCCTCAATCCTTGTGTAATAGTGCAGCTTGGCCAGCAGGGAGTTGTTATCCTTTGGGACCCACATATTTTTTTCACTGAGCGCATTAACTGTTGATAGACAGAAAGATAGATAGATGGTTAGGTATATAAATGGGTAGGTGTGTGGTTGGGTAGGTGGATAGATAGTGACTCATTAGATAGACAGATAAGTGGGTGGGAGGGTAGATAAATGGTAAATTATTAGATAGATAGGTGGGTGGGTGAAGTGCAATACCTGTAAAAAAAATGTGGGTGATCCCTCACTCCTTGTGTAATAGTGCAGCTTGGCCAGCAGGGAGTTGTTATCCTTTGGGACCCACATTTTTTTTCATTGAGTGTATTAACTGTAGATAGATAGGTAGATAAATGGGTGGGTGAGTGCGTGGGTAGGTAGATAGTGAATCATAAGATAGATAAATGAGTGGGTGGGTAGATAAATGTTAAACTATTAGATAGGTAGGGGGGTGGGGGTGAAGCACAATACCTGTAAAAAAATATGTGGGTGATCCCTCACTCCTTGTGTAATAGTGCAGCTTGGCCAGCAGGGAGTTGTTATCCTTTGGGACCCACATATTATTTTCACTGAGCGCATTAACTATAGATAGATAGATAGAAAGATAGATTGTTAGGTATATAAATGGGTAGGTGTGTGGTTGGGTAGGTGGATAGATAGTGAATCATAAGATAGACAGATAAGTGGGCGGGAGGGTAGATAAATGATAAATTATTAGATAGGTGGGTGGGTGAAGTGCAATACCTGTAAAAAAATATGTGGGTGATCCCTCACTTCTTGTATAATAGTGCAGCTTGGCCAGCAGGGAGTTGTTATCCTTCGGGACCCACATATTTTTTTCACTAAGCGCATTAACTGTTGATAGACAGAAAGATAGATAGATGGTTAGGTATATAAATGGGTAGGTGGGTGGTTGGTTAGGTGGATAGATAATTAATCATTAGATAGACAGATAAGTGGGTGGGAGGGTAGATAAACGGTAAATTATTAGATAGGTGGGTGGGTGAAGTGCAATACCTGTAAAAAAAATATGTAGGTGATCCCTCACTCCTTGTGTAATAGTGCAGCTTGGCCAGCAGGGAGTTGTTATCCTTCGGGACCCACATTTTTTTTCACTGAGCACATTAACTGTAGATAGATAGATAGATGTTTAGGTATATTAACGGGTAGATGTGTGGTTGGGTAGGTGGATAGATAGTGACTCATTAGATAGACAGATAAGTGGGTGGGAGGGTAGATAATTTTAAAATTATTAGATAGATAGGTGGGTGGGTGAAGTGCAATACCTGTAAAAAAAATATGTGGGTGATCCCTCACTCCTTGTGTAATAGTGCAGCTTGGCCAGCAGGGAGTTGTTATCCTTCGGGACCCACATATTTTTTTCACTGAGCGCATTAACTGTAGATAGATAGATGGTTAGGTATATACATGGGTAGGTGTGTGGTTGGGTAGGTGGATAGTGACTCATTAGATAGACAGATAAGTGGGTGGGAGGGTAGATAAATTGTAAATTATTAGATAGATCGGCAGGTGGGTGAAGTGAAATACCTGTAAAAAGAATATTTGGGTGATCCCTCACTCCTTGTGTAATAGTGCAGCTTGGCCAGCAGGGAGTTGTAATCCTTTGGGACCCACATATTTTTTTTAACTTGGCGCAATAACTGTTGATAGATAGGTAGATAAATGGGTGGGTGCGTGGGTAGGTAGATAGTGAATCATTAGATAGATAAATAAGTGGGTGGGTAGATAAATGTTAAACTATTAGATAGGTAGGCGGGTGGGGGTGAAGCGCAATACCTGTAAAAAAATATGTGGGTGATCCCTCACTCCTTGTGTAATAGTGCAGCTTGGCCAGCAGGGAGTTGTTATCCTTCGGGACCCACATATTTTTTTCACTGAGCGCATTAACTGTAGATAGATAGATAGATGGTTAGGTATATACATGGGTAGGTGTGTGGTTGGGTAGGTGGATAGTGACTCATTAGATAGACAGATAAGTGGGTGGGAGGGTAGATAAATTGTAAATTATTAGATAGATCGGCAGGTGGGTGAAGTGAAATACCTGTAAAAAAAATATTTGGGTGATCCCTCACTCCTTGTGTAATAGTGCAGCTTGGCCAGCAGGGAGTTGTAATCCTTTGGGACCCACATATTTTTTTTAACTGAGCGCAATAACTGTTGATAGATAGGTAGATAAATGGGTGGGTGCGTGGGTAGGTAGATAGTGAATCATTAGATAGATAAATAAGTGGGTGGGTAGATAAATGTTAAACTATTAGATAGGTAGGCGGGTGGGGGTGAAGCGCAATACCTGTAAAAAAATATGTGGGTGATCCCTCACTCCTTGTGTAATAGTGCAGCTTGGCCAGCAGGGAGTTGTTATCCTTCGGGACCCACATATTTTTTTCACTGAGCGCATTAACTGTAGATAGACAGAAAGATAGATAGATGGTTAGGTATATAAATGGGTAGGTGTGTGGTTGGGTATGTGGATAGATAGTGAATCATTAGATAGACAGATAAGTGGGAGGGAGGGTAGATAAATGGTAAATTATGAGATAGATAGGTGGGTGGGTGAAGTGCAATACCTGTAAAAAAAATATGTGGGTGATCCCTCACTCCTTGTGTAATAGTGCAGCTTGGCCAGCAGGGAGTTGTTATCCTTTGGGACCCACATATTATTTTCACTGAGCGCATTAACTATAGATAGATAGAAAGATAGATTGTTAGGTATATAAATGGGTAGGTGTGTGGTTGGGTAGGTGGATAGATAGTGAATCATAAGATAGACAGATAAGTGGGCGGGAGGGTAGATAAATGATAAATTATTAGATAGGTGGGTGGGTGAAGTGCAATACCTGTAAAAAAATATGTGGGTGATCCCTCACTTCTTGTGTAATAGTGCAGCTTGGCCAGCAGGGAGTTGTTATCCTTCGGGACCCACATATTTTTTTCACTGAGTGCATTAACTGTTGATAGACAGAAAGTTAGATAGATGGTTAGGTATATAAATGGGTAGGTGGGTGGTTGGTTAGGTGGATAGATAATTAATCATTAGATAGAAAGATAAGTGGGTGGGAGGGTAGATAAACGGTAAATTATTAGATAGATAGGTGGGTGGGTGAAGTGCAATACCTGTAAAAAAAATATGTGGGTGATCCCTCACTCCTTGTGTAATAGTGCAGCTTGGCCAGCAGGGAGTTGTTATCCTTTGGGACCCACATATTTTTTTGACTGAGCGCATTAACTGTAGATAGATAGAAAGATAGATAGATTGTTAGGTATATAAATGGGTAGGTGTGTGGTTGGGTAGGTGGATAGATAGTGAATCATAAGATAGACAGATAAGTGGGTGGGAGGGCTGATAAATGGTACATTATTATATAGATAGGTGGGTGAAGTGCAATACCTGTAAAAAAATATGTGGGTGATCCCTCACTCCTTGTGTAATAGTGCAGCTTGGCCAGCAGGGAGTTGTTATCCTTCGGGACCCACATATTTTTTTCACTGAGTGCATTAACTGTTGATAGACAGAAAGTTAGATAGATGGTTAGGTATATAAATGGGTAGGTGGGTGGTTGGTTAGGTGGATAGATAATTAATCATTAGATAGAAAGATAAGTGGGTGGGAGGGTAGATAAACGGTAAATTATTAGATAGATAGGTGGGTGGGTGAAGTGCAATACCTGTAAAAAAAATATGTGGGTGATCCCTCACTCCTTGTGTAATAGTGCAGCTTGGCCAGCAGGGAGTTGTTATCCTTTGGGACCCACGTATTTTTTTCACTGAGCGCATTAACTGTTGATAGACAGAAAGATAGATAGATGGTTAGGTATATAAATGGGTAGGTGTGTGGTTGGGTAGGTGGATAGATAGTGACTCATTAGATAGACAGATAAGTAGGTGGGAGGGTAGATCAATTGTAAATTATTAGATAGATAGGCAGGTGGGTGAAGTGAAATACCTGTAAAAAAATATTTGGGTGATCCCTCACTCCTTGTGTAATAGTGCAGCTTGGCCAGCAGGGAGTTGTTATCCTCTGGGACCCACATATTTTTTTCACTGAGCGCATTAACTGTAGATAGATAGAAAGATAGATAGATGTTTAGGTATATTAACGGGTAGATGTGTGGTTGGGTAGGTGGATAGATAGTGACTCATTAGATAGACAGATAAGTGGGTGGGAGGGTAGATAAATGGTAAATTATTAGATAGGTGGGTGGGTGAAGTGCAATACCTGTAAAAAAAATATGTGGGTGATCCCTCACTCCTTGTGTAATAGTGCAGCTTGGCCAGCAGGGAGTTTTTATCCTTTGGGACCCACATTTTTTTTTTCACTGAGTGTATTAACTGTAGATAGATAGGTAGATAAATGGGTGGGTGAGTGCGTGGGTAGGTAGATAGTGAATCATTAGATAGATAAATGAGTGGGTGGGTAGATAAATGTTAAACTATTAGATAGGTAGGGGGGTGGGGGTGAAGCACAATACCTGTAAAAAAAAAATATGTGGGTGATCCCTCACTCCTTGTGTAATAGTGCAGCTTGGCCAGCAGGGAGTTGTTATCCTTCGGGACCCACATTTTTTTTCACTGAGCACATTAACTGTAGATAGATAGATAGTTAGGTATATAAATGGGTAGGTGTATTGTTGGGTAGGTGGATAGATAGTGACTCATTAGATAGACAGATAAGTAGGTGGGAGGGTAGATCAACTGTAAATTATTAGATAGATAGGCAGGTGGGTGAAGTGAAATACCTGTAAAAAAATATTTGGGTGATCCCTCACTCCTTGTGTAATAGTGCAGCTTGGCCAGCAGGGAGTTGTTATCCTTCGGGACCCACATTTTTTTTCACTGAGCACATTAACTGTAGATAGATAGATAGTTAGGTATATAAATGGGTAGGTGTATTGTTGGGTAGGTGGATAGATAGTGACTCATTAGATAGACAGATAAGTAGGTGGGAGGGTAGATCAACTGTAAATTATTAGATAGATAGGCAGGTGGGTGAAGTGAAATACCTGTAAAAAAATATTTGGGTGATCCCTCACTCCTTGTGTAATAGTGCAGCTTGGCCAGCAGGGAGTTGTTATCCTTCGGGACCCACATATTTTTTTCACTGAGCGCATTAACTGTAGATAGATAGATGGTTAGGTATATACATTTGTAGGTGTGTGGTTGGGTAGGTGGATAGTGACTCATTAGATAGACAGATAAGTGGGTGGGAGGGTAGATAAATTGTAAATTATTAGATAGATCGGCAGGTGGGTGAAGTGAAATACCTGTAAAAAGAATATTTGGGTGATCCCTCACTCCTTGTGTAATAGTGCAGCTTGGCCAGCAGGGAGTTGTAATCCTTTGGGACCCACATATTTTTTTTAACTGAGCGCAATAACTGTTGATAGATAGGTAGATAAATGGGTGGGTGCGTGGGTAGGTAGATAGTGAATCATTAGATAGATAAATAAGTGGGTGGGTAGATAAATGTTAAACTATTAGATAGGTAGGCGGGTGGGGGTGAAGCGCAATACCTGTAAAAAAATATGTGGGTGATCCCTCACTCCTTGTGTAATAGTGCAGCTTGGCCAGCAGGGAGTTGTTATCCTTCGGGACCCACATATTTTTTTCACTGAGCGCATTAACTGTAGATAGATAGATAGATGGTTAGGTATATACATGGGTAGGTGTGTGGTTGGGTAGGTGGATAGTGACTCATTAGATAGACAGATAAGTGGGTGGGAGGGTAGATAAATTGTAAATTATTAGATAGATCGGCAGGTGGGTGAAGTGAAATACCTGTAAAAAAAATATTTGGGTGATCCCTCACTCCTTGTGTAATAGTGCAGCTTGGCCAGCACGGAGTTGTAATCCTTTGGGACCCACATATTTTTTTTAACTGAGCGCAATAACTGTTGATAGATAGGTAGATAAATGGGTGGGTGCGTGGGTAGGTAGATAGTGAATCATTAGATAGATAAATAAGTGGGTGGGTAGATAAATGTTAAACTATTAGATAGGTAGGCGGGTGGGGGTGAAGCGCAATACCTGTAAAAAAATATGTGGGTGATCCCTCACTCCTTGTGTAATAGTGCAGCTTGGCCAGCAGGGAGTTGTTATCCTTCGGGACCCACATATTTTTTTCACTGAGCGCATTAACTGTAGATAGACAGAAAGATAGATAGATGGTTAGGTATATAAATGGGTAGGTGTGTGGTTGGGTATGTGGATAGATAGTGAATCATTAGATAGACAGATAAGTGGGAGGGAGGGTAGATAAATGGTAAATTATGAGATAGATAGGTGGGTGGGTGAAGTGCAATACCTGTAAAAAAAATATGTGGGTGATCCCTCACTCCTTGTGTAATAGTGCAGCTTGGCCAGCAGGGAGTTGTTATCCTTTGGGACCCACATATTATTTTCACTGAGCGCATTAACTATAGATAGATAGAAAGATAGATTGTTAGGTATATAAATGGGTAGGTGTGTGGTTGGGTAGGTGGATAGATAGTGAATCATAAGATAGACAGATAAGTGGGCGGGAGGGTAGATAAATGATAAATTATTAGATAGGTGGGTGAAGTGCAATACCTGTAAAAAAATATGTGGGTGATCCCTCACTTCTTGTGTAATAGTGCAGCTTGGCCAGCAGGGAGTTGTTATCCTTCGGGACCCACATATTTTTTTCACTGAGTGCATTAACTGTTGATAGACAGAAAGTTAGATAGATGGTTAGGTATATAAATGGGTAGGTGGGTGGTTGGTTAGGTGGATAGATAATTAATCATTAGATAGAAAGATAAGTGGGTGGGAGGGTAGATAAACGGTAAATTATTAGATAGATAGGTGGGTGGGTGAAGTGCAATACCTGTAAAAAAAATATGTGGGTGATCCCTCACTCCTTGTGTAATAGTGCAGCTTGGCCAGCAGGGAGTTGTTATCCTTTGGGACCCACATATTTTTTTGACTGAGCGCATTAACTGTAGATAGATAGAAAGATAGATAGATTGTTAGGTATATAAATGGGTAGGTGTGTGGTTGGGTAGGTGGATAGATAGTGAATCATAAGATAGACAGATAAGTGGGTGGGAGGGCTGATAAATGGTACATTATTATATAGATAGGTGGGTGAAGTGCAATACCTGTAAAAAAATATGTGGGTGATCCCTCACTCCTTGTGTAATAGTGCAGCTTGGCCAGCAGGGAGTTGTTATCCTTCGGGACCCACATATTTTTTTCACTGAGTGCATTAACTGTTGATAGACAGAAAGTTAGATAGATGGTTAGGTATATAAATGGGTAGGTGGGTGGTTGGTTAGGTGGATAGATAATTAATCATTAGATAGAAAGATAAGTGGGTGGGAGGGTAGATAAACGGTAAATTATTAGATAGATAGGTGGGTGGGTGAAGTGCAATACCTGTAAAAAAAATATGTGGGTGATCCCTCACTCCTTGTGTAATAGTGCAGCTTGGCCAGCAGGGAGTTGTTATCCTTTGGGACCCACGTATTTTTTTCACTGAGCGCATTAACTGTTGATAGACAGAAAGATAGATAGATGGTTAGGTATATAAATGGGTAGGTGTGTGGTTGGGTAGGTGGATAGATAGTGACTCATTAGATAGACAGATAAGTAGGTGGGAGGGTAGATCAATTGTAAATTATTAGATAGATAGGCAGGTGGGTGAAGTGAAATACCTGTAAAAAAATATTTGGGTGATCCCTCACTCCTTGTGTAATAGTGCAGCTTGGCCAGCAGGGAGTTGTTATCCTCTGGGACCCACATATTTTTTTCACTGAGCGCATTAACTGTAGATAGATAGAAAGATAGATAGATGTTTAGGTATATTAACGGGTAGATGTGTGGTTGGGTAGGTGGATAGATAGTGACTCATTAGATAGACAGATAAGTGGGTGGGAGGGTAGATAAATGGTAAATTATTAGATAGGTGGGTGGGTGAAGTGCAATACCTGTAAAAAAAATATGTGGGTGATCCCTCACTCCTTGTGTAATAGTGCAGCTTGGCCAGCAGGGAGTTTTTATCCTTTGGGACCCACATTTTTTTTTTCACTGAGTGTATTTACTGTAGATAGATAGGTAGATAAATGGGTGGGTGAGTGCGTGGGTAGGTAGATAGTGAATCATTAGATAGATAAATGAGTGGGTGGGTAGATAAATGTTAAACTATTAGATAGGTAGGGGGGTGGGGGTGAAGCACAATACCTGTAAAAAAAAAATATGTGGGTGATCCCTCACTCCTTGTGTAATAGTGCAGCTTGGCCAGCAGGGAGTTGTTATCCTTCGGGACCCACATTTTTTTTCACTGAGCACATTAACTGTAGATAGATAGATAGTTAGGTATATAAATGGGTAGGTGTATTGTTGGGTAGGTGGATAGATAGTGACTCATTAGATAGACAGATAAGTAGGTGGGAGGGTAGATCAACTGTAAATTATTAGATAGATAGGCAGGTGGGTGAAGTGAAATACCTGTAAAAAAATATTTGGGTGATCCCTCACTCCTTGTGTAATAGTGCAGCTTGGCCAGCAGGGAGTTGTTATCCTTTGGGACCCACGTATTTTTTTCACTGAGCGCATTAACTGTTGATAGACAGAAAGATAGATAGATGGTTAGGTATATAAATGGGTAGGTGTGTGGTTGGGTAGGTGGATAGATAGTGACTCATTAGATAGACAGATAAGTAGGTGGGAGGGTAGATCAATTGTAAATTATTAGATAGATAGGCAGGTGGGTGAAGTGAAATACCTGTAAAAAAATATTTGGGTGATCCCTCACTCCTTGTGTAATAGTGCAGCTTGGCCAGCAGGGAGTTGTTATCCTCTGGGACCCACATATTTTTTTCACTGAGCGCATTAACTGTAGATAGATAGAAAGATAGATAGATGTTTAGGTATATTAACGGGTAGATGTGTGGTTGGGTAGGTGGATAGATAGTGACTCATTAGATAGACAGATAAGTGGGTGGGAGGGTAGATAAATGGTAAATTATTAGATAGGTGGGTGGGTGAAGTGCAATACCTGTAAAAAAAATATGTGGGTGATCCCTCACTCCTTGTGTAATAGTGCAGCTTGGCCAGCAGGGAGTTGTTATCCTTTGGGACCCACATTTTTTTTTCACTGAGTGTATTAACTGTAGATAGATAGGTAGATAAATGGGTGGGTGAGTGCGTGGGTAGGTAGATAGTGAATCATTAGATAGATAAATGAGTGGGTGGGTAGATAAATGTTAAACTATTAGATAGGTAGGGGGGTGGGGGTGAAGCACAATACCTGTAAAAAAAAAATATGTGGGTGATCCCTCACTCCTTGTGTAATAGTGCAGCTTGGCCAGCAGGGAGTTGTTATCCTTCGGGACCCACATTTTTTTTCACTGAGCGCATTAACTGTAGATAGATAGATAGTTAGGTATATAAATGGGTAGGTGTATTGTTGGGTAGGTGGATAGATAGTGACTCATTAGATAGACAGATAAGTAGGTGGGAGGGTAGATCAACTGTAAATTATTAGATAGATAGGCAGGTGGGTGAAGTGAAATACCTGTAAAAAAATATTTGGGTGATCCCTCACTCCTTGTGTAATAGTGCAGCTTGGCCAGCAGGGAGTTGTTATACTTCGGGACCCACATATTTTTTTCACTGAGTGCATTAACTGTTGATAGACAGAAAGTTAGATAGATGGTTAGGTATATAAATGGGTAGGTGGGTGGTTGGTTAGGTGGATAGATAATTAATCATTAGATAGAAAGATAAGTGGGTGGGAGGGTAGATAAACGGTAAATTATTAGATAGATAGGTGGGTGGGTGAAGTGCAATACCTGTAAAAAAAATATTTGGGTGATCCCTCACTCCTTGTGTAATAGTGCAGCTTGGCCAGCAGGGAGTTGTTATCCTTTGGGACCCACATATTATTTTCACTGAGCGCATTAACTATAGATAGATAGAAAGATAGATTGTTAGGTATATAAATGGGTAGGTGTGTGGTTGGGTAGGTGGATAGATAGTGAATCAATCATAAGATAGACAGATAAGTGGGCGGGAGGGTAGATAAATGATAAATTATTAGATAGGTGGGTGGGTGAAGTGCAATACCTGTAAAAAAATATGTGGGTGATCCCTCACTTCTTGTGTAATAGTGCAGCTTGGCCAGCAGGGAGTTGTTATCCTTTGGGACCCACATATTTTTTTGACTGAGCGCATTAACTGTAGATAGATAGAAAGATAGATAGATTGTTAGGTATATAAATGGGTAGGTGTGTGGTTGGGTAGGTGGATAGATAGTGAATCATAAGATAGACAGATAAGTGGGTGGGAGGGTAGATAAATGGTACATTATTATATAGATAGGTGGGTGAAGTGCAATACCTGTAAAAAAATATGTGGGTGATCCCTCACTCCTTGTGTAATAGTGCAGCTTGGCCAGCAGGGAGTTGTTATCCTTCGGGACCCACATATTTTTTTCACTGAGTGCATTAACTGTTGATAGACAGAAAGTTAGATAGATGGTTAGGTATATAAATGGGTAGGTGGGTGGTTGGTTAGGTGGATAGATAATTAATCATTAGATAGAAAGATAAGTGGGTGGGAGGGTAGATAAACGGTAAATTATTAGATAGATAGGTGGGTGGGTGAAGTGCAATACCTGTAAAAAAAATATGTGGGTGATTCCTCACTCCTTGTGTAATAGTGCAGCTTGGCCAGCAGGGAGTTGTTATCCTTTGGGACCCACGTATTTTTTTCACTGAGCGCATTAACTGTTGATAGACAGAAAGATAGATAGATGGTTAGGTATATAAATGGGTAGGTGTGTGGTTGGGTAGGTGGATAGATAGTGACTCATTAGATAGACAGATAAGTAGGTGGGAGGGTAGATCAATTGTAAATTATTAGATAGATAGGCAGGTGGGTGAAGTGAAATACCTGTAAAAAAATATTTGGGTGATCCCTCACTCCTTGTGTAATAGTGCAGCTTGGCCAGCAGGGAGTTGTTATCCTCTGGGACCCACATATTTTTTTCACTGAGCGCATTAACTGTAGATAGATAGAAAGATAGATAGATGTTTAGGTATATTAACGGGTAGATGTGTGGTTGGGTAGGTGGATAGATAGTGACTCATTATATAGACAGATAAGTGGGTGGGAGGGTAGATAAATGGTAAATTATTAGATAGGTGGGTGGGTGAAGTGCAATACCTGTAAAAAAAATATGTGGGTGATCCCTCACTCCTTGTGTAATAGTGCAGCTTGGCCAGCAGGGAGTTGTTATCCTTTGGGACCCACATTTTTTTTTTCACTGAGTGTATTAACTGTAGATAGATAGGTAGATAAATGGGTGGGTGAGTGCGTGGGTAGGTAGATAGTGAATCATTAGATAGATAAATGAGTGGGTGGGTAGATAAATGTTAAACTATTAGATAGGTAGGGGGGTGGGGGTGAAGCATAATACCTGTAAAAAAAATATGTGGGTGATCCCTCACTCCTTGTGTAATAGTGCAGCTTGGCCAGCAGGGAGTTATTATCCTTCGGGACCCACATTTTTTTTCACTGAGCACATTAACTGTAGATAGATAGATAGATGGTTAGGTATATAAATGGGTAGGTGTATTGTTGGGTAGGTGGATAGATAGTGACTCATTATATAGACAGATAAGTAGGTGGGAGGGTAGATCAACTGTAAATTATTAGATAGATAGGCAGGTGGGTGAAGTGAAATACCTGTAAAAAAATATTTGGGTGATCCCTCACTCCTTGTGTAATAGTGCAGCTTGGCCAGCAGGGAGTTGTTATCCTTCGGGAACCACATATTTTTTTTACTGAGCGCATTAACTGTTGATAGACAGAAAGATAGATAGATGGTTAGGTATATAAATGGGTAGGTGTGTGGTTGGTTAGGTGGATAGATAATTAATCATTAGATAGACAGATAAGTGGGTGGGAGGGTAGATAAACGGTAAATTATTAGATAGATAGGTGGGTGGGTGAAGTGCAATACCTGTAAAAAAACTATGTGTGTGATCCCTCACTCCTTGTGTAATAGTGCAGCTTGGCCAGCAGGGAGTTGTTATCCTTTGGGACCCACATATTTTTTTCACTGAGCGCATTAACTGTTGATAGACAGAAAGAAAGATAGATAGATGTTTAGGTATATTAACGGGTAGATGTGTGGTTGGGTAGGTGGATAGATAGTGACTCATTAGATAGACAGATAAGTGGGTGGGAGGGTAGATAAACGGTAAATTATTAGATAGATAGGTGGGTGGGTGAAGTGCAATACCTGTAAAAAAAATATGTAGGTGATCCCTCACTCCTTGTGTAATAGTGCAGCTTGGCCAGCAGGGAGTTGTTATCCTTCGGGACCCACATATTTTTTTCACTGAGCACATTAACTGTAGATAGATAGATAGATGGTTAGGTATATAAATGGGTAGGTGTGTGGTTGGGTAGGTGGATAGATAGTGACTCATTAGTTAGACAGATAAGTAGGTGGGAGGGTAGATCAATTGTAAATTATTAGATAGATAGGCAGGTGGGTGAAGTGAAATACCTGTAAAAAAATATTTGGGTTATCCCTCACTCCTTGTGTAATAGTGCAGCTTGGCCAGCAGGGAGTTGTTATCCTTCGGGACCCACATATTTTTTTCACTGAGCGCATTAACTGTAGATAGATAGATGGTTAGGTATATACATGGGTAGGTGTGTGGTTGGGTAGGTGGATAGATAGTGACTCATTAGATAGACAGATAAGTGGGTGGGAGGGTAGATAAATTGTAAATTATTAGATAGATCGGCAGGTGGGTGAAGTGAAATACCTGTAAAAAAATATTTGGGTGATCCCTCACTCCTTGTGTAATAGTGCAGCTTGGCCAGCAGGGAGTTGTTATCCTTTGGGACCCACATATTTTTTTTAACTGAGCGCAATAACTGTTGATAGATAGGTAGATAAATGGGTGGGTGCGTGGGTAGGTAGATAATGAATCATTAGATAGATAAATAAGTGGGTGGGTAGATAAATGTTAAACTATTAGATAGGTAGGCGGGTGGGGGTGAAGCGCAATACCTGTAAAAAAATATGTGGGTGATCCCTCACTCCTTGTGTAATAGTGCAGCTTGGCCAGCAGGGAGTTGTTATCCTTTGGGACCCACATATTTTTTTCACTGAGCGCATTAACTGTTGATAGACAGAAAGATAGATAGATGGTTAGGTATATAAATGGGTAGGTGTATGGTTGGGTAGGTGGATAGATAGTGACTCATTAGATAGACAGATAAGTGGGTGGGAGGGTAGATAAATTGTAAATTATTAGATAGATAGGCAGGTGGGTGAAGTGAAATACCTGTAAAAAAATATGTGGGTGATCCCTCACTCCTTGTGTAATAGTGCAGCTTGGCCAGCAGGGAGTTGTTATCCTTTGGGACCCACATATTTTTTTCACTGAGCGCATTAACTGTGGATAGATAGAAAGATAGATAGATGTTTAGGTATATTAACGGGTAGATGTTTGGTTGGGTTGGTGGATAGATAGTGACTCATTAGATAGACAGATAAGTGGGTGGGAGGGTAGATAAATGATAAATTATTAGATAGATAGGTGGGTGAAGTGCAATACATGTAAAAAAATATGTGGGTGATCCCTCACTCCTTGTGTAATAGTGCAGCTTGGCCAGCAGGGAGTTGTTATCCTTTGGGACCCACATTTTTTTTTTCACTGAGTGTATTAACTGTAGATAGATAGGTAGATAAATGGGTGGGTGAGTGCGTGGGTAGGTAGATAGTGAATCATTAGATAGATAAATGAGTGGGTGGGTAGATAAATGTTAAACTATTAGATAGGTAGGGGGGTGGGGGTGAAGCATAATACCTGTAAAAAAAATATGTGGGTGATCCCTCACTCCTTGTGTAATAGTGCAGCTTGGCCAGCAGGGAGTTATTATCCTTCGGGACCCACATTTTTTTTCACTGAGCACATTAACTGTAGATAGATAGATAGATGGTTAGGTATATAAATGGGTAGGTGTATTGTTGGGTAGGTGGATAGATAGTGACTCATTATATAGACAGATAAGTAGGTGGGAGGGTAGATCAACTGTAAATTATTAGATAGATAGGCAGGTGGGTGAAGTGAAATACCTGTAAAAAAATATTTGGGTGATCCCTCACTCCTTGTGTAATAGTGCAGCTTGGCCAGCAGGGAGTTGTTATCCTTCGGGAACCACATATTTTTTTTACTGAGCGCATTAACTGTTGATAGACAGAAAGATAGATAGATGGTTAGGTATATAAATGGGTAGGTGTGTGGTTGGTTAGGTGGATAGATAATTAATCATTAGATAGACAGATAAGTGGGTGGGAGGGTAGATAAACGGTAAATTATTAGATAGATAGGTGGGTGGGTGAAGTGCAATACCTGTAAAAAAACTATGTGTGTGATCCCTCACTCCTTGTGTAATAGTGCAGCTTGGCCAGCAGGGAGTTGTTATCCTTTGGGACCCACATATTTTTTTCACTGAGCGCATTAACTGTTGATAGACAGAAAGAAAGATAGATAGATGTTTAGGTATATTAACGGGTAGATGTGTGGTTGGGTAGGTGGATAGATAGTGACTCATTAGATAGACAGATAAGTGGGTGGGAGGGTAGATAAACGGTAAATTATTAGATAGATAGGTGGGTGGGTGAAGTGCAATACCTGTAAAAAAAATATGTAGGTGATCCCTCACTCCTTGTGTAATAGTGCAGCTTGGCCAGCAGGGAGTTGTTATCCTTCGGGACCCACATATTTTTTTCACTGAGCACATTAACTGTAGATAGATAGATAGATGGTTAGGTATATAAATGGGTAGGTGTGTGGTTGGGTAGGTGGATAGATAGTGACTCATTAGTTAGACAGATAAGTAGGTGGGAGGGTAGATCAATTGTAAATTATTAGATAGATAGGCAGGTGGGTGAAGTGAAATACCTGTAAAAAAATATTTGGGTTATCCCTCACTCCTTGTGTAATAGTGCAGCTTGGCCAGCAGGGAGTTGTTATCCTTCGGGACCCACATATTTTTTTCACTGAGCTTATTAACTGTAGATAGATAGATGGTTAGGTATATACATGGGTAGGTGTGTGGTTGGGTAGGTGGATAGATAGTGACTCATTAGATAGACAGATAAGTGGGTGGGAGGGTAGATAAATTGTAAATTATTAGATAGATCGGCAGGTGGGTGAAGTGAAATACCTGTAAAAAAATATTTGGGTGATCCCTCACTCCTTGTGTAATAGTGCAGCTTGGCCAGCAGGGAGTTGTTATCCTTTGGGACCCACATATTTTTTTTAACTGAGCGCAATAACTGTTGATAGATAGGTAGATAAATGGGTGGGTGCGTGGGTAGGTAGATAATGAATCATTAGATAGATAAATAAGTGGGTGGGTAGATAAATGTTAAACTATTAGATAGGTAGGCGGGTGGGGGTGAAGCGCAATACCTGTAAAAAAATATGTGGGTGATCCCTCACTCCTTGTGTAATAGTGCAGCTTGGCCAGCAGGGAGTTGTTATCCTTTGGGACCCACATATTTTTTTCACTGAGCGCATTAACTGTTGATAGACAGAAAGATAGATAGATGGTTAGGTATATAAATGGGTAGGTGTATGGTTGGGTAGGTGGATAGATAGTGACTCATTAGATAGACAGATAAGTGGGTGGGAGGGTAGATAAATTGTAAATTATTAGATAGATAGGCAGGTGGGTGAAGTGAAATACCTGTAAAAAAATATGTGGGTGATCCCTCACTCCTTGTGTAATAGTGCAGCTTGGCCAGCAGGGAGTTGTTATCCTTTGGGACCCACATATTTTTTTCACTGAGCGCATTAACTGTAGATAGATAGAAAGATAGATAGATGTTTAGGTATATTAACGGGTAGATGTTTGGTTGGGTTGGTGGATAGATAGTGACTCATTAGATAGACAGATAAGTGGGTGGGAGGGTAGATAAATGATAAATTATTAGATAGATAGGTGGGTGAAGTGCAATACATGTAAAAAAATATGTGGGTGATCCCTCACTTCTTGTGCAATACCTGTAATTAAATAAATAGAGATACAGATAAACAGGTGGGCAGGCCGATAGATAGTATATCATTAGATAGACATATAGATGAATAGCTGTGTAGGTAGATAGATGATAATTCATTAGATAGATAGATAGATGGTTGGATAGGTACATAGGGGCAGATGTATTAAGTCTTAACAAGAGATAAATGCAAGGATGATAATAAGAGATAAACATCCAGCCAATCACCTGCTAACTGCCATATTACAGGCTGTGTTTGAAAAAAAGTCAGTAAGGAGCTGATTGGCTGGACGTTTATCTCTCTTTATCACCCTTGCATTTATCTCTTGTTAAGGTTTAATACATCTGCCCCAGTGTTAGTCAATTATTGGATAGGTAGATAGATGCTAAATGATCCATTAAATAGACAAATCATAGCTGCATTGATTTGTAAAGTAGAGGCATGTACAAAGAGGTGGGTGATCCCTCCCTCTCACTTTTCTAAAGCCCCATACACGCTACACGAGAAATGAAAAGATATCACTCAGAAGAGCATTTTTCAGCAAACTCTTTTCTTTGAAAAAAAATCTCTTGTGTGTATACTCAATATCAGTAATGATGTGCGCTCCCGCGCATCATTAACGACCTCCGCCTTCACTTGAACATCCAGGTCAACTCTGGCCATATAGCCTATGACCCGCATGTTCAGCAGGTCACTGGGACATCACTGAACGATTTCGGTAACCGATTTCATTCAGTGTGAATAGGGGAACCACTAATATAGTTAACTATATAGATGGGGCCCCTATACTCCCAGTGTGTCATACCAGCCGACTACTGCGAGGTGACCTGGACTGCAGAATTGTCCTCACGTCAACGAACAAAAACGAAGTCAGGTAATTAATGAAAATTAATTACTGATAATATGTTTTGGTATACATTTGAAATTCACAAATAGGAGTTCTCGCTAGGGACTCTTCTATTATTGTATATTGTGATAACTAAGTGTACAGTTAAATAGAGATAGCTAGAGAGAAATCAAAAGAGTAAAAAATAAACATACCTTCCCCCTTCA
>NW_028142278.1:0-102103 GCF_055691185.1 Crinia signifera | reverse complement strand
TGTCCAAGTCCCCTTAAGCCCCCTGCCATGCCCAGGGTTGCCCTGGCAACTGTTGCTGGCCCCCAAAGCGGAAGTGGGCGGGTCCAGGCCCCCTTAATCCCCCTGCCATGCCCAGGGTTGCCCTGGCAACTGTTGCTGGCCCCCAAAGCGGAAGTGGGCGGGTCCAGGCACCCTTAAGCCCCCTGCCATGCCCAGGGTTGCCCTGGCAACTGTTGCTGGCCCCCAAAACGGAAGTGGGCGGGTCCAGGCCCCCTTAATCCCCCTGCCATGCCCAGGGTTGCCCTGGCAACTGTTGCTGGCCCCCAAAGCGGAAGTGGGCGGGTCCAGGCCCCCTTAATCCCCCTGCCATGCCCAGGGTTGCCCTGGCAACTGTTGCTGGCCCCCAAAGCGGAAGTGGGCGATTCCAGGCACCCTTAAGCCCCCTACCATGCCCAGGGTTGCCCTGGCAACTGTTGCTGGCCCTCAAAGCGGAAGTGGGCGGGTCCAGGCCCCCTTAAATCCCCCTGCCATGCCCAGGGTTGCCCTGGCAACTGTTCTGGCCCCCAAAACGGAAGTGGGCGGGTCAGGCACCCTTAATCCCCCTGCCATGCCCAGGGTTTCCCTGGCAACTGTTGCTGGCCCCCAAAGCGGAAGTGGGCGGGTCCAGGTCCCCTTAAGCCCCCTGCATGCCCAGGGTTGCCCTGGCAACTGTTGCTGGCCCCCAAAGCGGAAGTGGGCGGTTCCTGGCCCCCTTAAGCCCCCTGCCATGCCCAAAGTTGCCCTGGCAACTGTTGCTGGCCCCAAAGCGGAATTGGGCGGGTCCTGGCGCCCTTAAGCCCCCTGCCATGCCCATGGTAGCCCTGGCAACTGTTGCTGGCCCCCAAAGCGGAAGTGGGTGGGTCCTGGCGCCCTTAAGCCCCCTGCCATGCCTAGGGTTGCACTGGCAACTCTTGCTGGCCCCCAAAGCGGAAGTGGGCGGGTCCAGGCGCCCTTAAGCCCCCTGCCATGCCCAGGGTTGTCCTGGCAACTGTTGCTGGCACCCAAAGCGGAAGTGGGCGGGTCCAGGCGCCCTTGAGCCCCCTGCCATGCCCAGGGTTGCCCTGGCAACTGTTGCTGCCCCCCAAAGCGGAAGTGGGCGGGTCCTGGCGCCCTTAAGCCCCCTGCCATGCCCAATGTTGCCCCTGGCAACTGTTGCTGGCCCCCAAGCGGAAGTGGGCGGGTCCAGGCCCCTTAAGCCCCCTGCCATGCCCAGGGTTCCCTGGCAACTATTGCTGGCCCCCAAAGCGGAAGTGGGCGGGTCCAGGCGCCCTTAAGCCCCCTGCCATGCCCAGGGTTGTCCTGGCAACTGTTGCTGGCCCCCAAAGCGGAAGTGGGCGGGTCCAGGCCCCCTTAAGCCCCCTGCCATGCCCAGGGTTGCCCTGGCAACTGTTGCTGGCCCCAAAGCGGAAGTGGGCGGGTCCTGGCCCCTTAAGCCCCCTGCCATGCCCAAAATTGCCCTGGCAACTGTTGCTGGCCCCCAAAGCGGAAGTGGGCGGGTCCTGGCCCCCTTAAGCCCTTGCCATGCCCAGGTTTGCCCTGGCAACTGTTGCTGGCCCCCAAAGCGGAAGTGGGCGGGTCCAGGTCCCCTTAAGCCCCCTGCCATGCCCAGGGTTGCCCTGGCAACTGTTGCTGGCCCCCAAAGCGGAAGTGGGCGGGTCCAAGTCCCCTTAAGCCCCCTGCCATGCCCAGGGTTGCCCTGGCAACTGTTGCTGGCCCCCAAAGCGGAAGTGGGCGGGTCCAGGCCCCTTAATCCCCCTGCCATGCCCAGGGTTGCCCTGGCAACTGTTGCTGGCCCCCAAAGCGGAAGTGGGCGGGTCCAGGCACCCTTAAGCCCCCTGCCATGCCCAGGGTTGCCCTGGCAACTGTTGCTGGCCCCCAAAACGGAAGTGGGCGGGTCCAGGCCCCCTTAATCCCCCTGCCATGCCCAGGGTTGCCCTGGCAACTGTTGCTGGCCCCCAAAGCGGAAGTGGGCGGGTCCAGGCCCCCTTAATCCCCCTGCCATGCCCAGGGTTGCCCTGGCAACTGTTGCTGGCCCCCAAAGCGGAAGTGGGCGATTCCAGGCACCCTTAAGCCCCCTACCATGCCCAGGGTTGCCCTGGCAACTGTTGCTGGCCCTCAAAGCGGAAGTGGGCGGGTCCAGGCCCCCTTAATCCCCCTGCCATGCCCAGGGTTGCCCTGGCAACTGTTGCTGGCCCCCAAAACGGAAGTGGGCGGGTCAGGCACCCTTAATCCCCCTGCCATGCCCAGGGTTTCCCTGGCAACTGTTGCTGGCCCCCAAAGCGGAAGTGGGCGGGTCCAGGTCCCCTTAAGCCCCTGCCATGCCCAGGGTTGCCCTGGCAACTGTTGCTGGCCCCCAAAGCGGAAGTGGGCGGTTCCTGGCCCCCTTAAGCCCCCTGCCATGCCCAAAGTTGCCCTGGCAACTGTTGCTGGCCCCCAAAGCGGAAGTGGGCGGGTCCTGGCCCCCTTAAGCCCCTTGCCATGCCCAGGTTTGCAACTGTTGCTGGCCCCAAAAGCGGAAGTGGGCGGGTCCAGGTCCCCTTAAGCCCCCTGCCATGCCCAGGGTTGCCCTGGCAACTGTTGCTGGCCCCCAAAGCGGAAGTGGGCGGGTCCAGGTCCCCTTAAGCCCCCTGCCATGCCCAGGGTTGCCCTGGCAACTGTTGCTGGCCCCCAAAGTGGAAGTGGGCGGGTCCAGGCACTTTTAAGCCCCCTACCATGCCCAGGGTTGCCCTGGCAACTGTTGCTGGCCCCCAAAGCGGAAGTGGGCGGGTCCAGGCCCCCTTAATCCCCCTGCCCTGCCCAGGGTTGCCCTGGCAACTGTTGCTGGCCCCCAAAGCGGAAGTGGGCGGGTCCAGGCGCCCTTAAGCCCCCTGCCATGCCCAGGGTTGTCCTGGCAACTGTTGCTGGCCCCCAAAGCGGAAGTGGGCGGGTCCAGGCCCCCTTAAGCCCCCTGCCATGCCCAGGGTTGCCCTGGCAACTGTTGCTGGCCCCCAAAGCGGAAGTGGGCGGGTCCTGGCCCCCTTAAGCCCCCTGCCATGCCCAAAGTTGCCCTGGCAACTGTTGCTGGCCCCCAAAGCGGAAGTGGGCGGGTCCTGGCCCCCTTAAGCCCCTTGCCATGCCCAGGTTTGCCCTGGCAACTGTTGCTGGCCCCCAAAGCGGAAGTGGGCGGGTCCAGGTCCCCTTAAGCCCCCTGCCATGCCCAGGGTTGCCCTGGCAACTGTTGCTGGCCCCCAAAGCGGAAGTGGGCGGGTCCAGGTCCCCCTTAAGCCCCCTGCCATGCCCAGGGTTGCCCTGGCAACTGTTGCTGGCCCCCAAAGCGGAAGTGGGCGGGTCCAGGCCCCCTTAATCCCCCTGCCATGCCCAGGGTTGCCCTGGCAACTGTTGCTGGCCCCCAAAGCGGAAGTGGGCGGGTCCAGGCACCCTTAAGCCCCCTGCCATGCCCAGGGTTGCCCTGGCAACTGTTGCTGGCCCCCAAAACGGAAGTGGGCGGGTCCAGGCCCCCTTAATCCCCCTGCCATGCCCAGGGTTGCCCTGGCAACTGTTGCTGGCCCCCAAAGCGAAAGTGGGCGGGTCCAGGCACCCTTAAGCCCCCTGCCATGCCCAGGGTTCCCTGTCAACTGTTGCTGGCCCCCAAAGCGGAAGTGGGCGGGTCCAGGCGCCCTTAAGCCCCCTGCCATGCCCAGGGTTGTCCTGGCAACTGTTGCTGGCCCCCAAAGCGGAAGTGGGCGGGTCCTGACTCCCTTAAGCCCCCTGCCATGCCCAATGTTGCCCTGGCAACTGTTGCTGGCCCCCAAAGCGGAAGTGGGCGGGTTCTGGCGCCCTTAAGCCCCCTGCCATGCCCAGGGTTGCCCTGGCAACTGTTGCTGGCCCCCAAAGCGGAAGTGGGCAGGTCCAGGCGCCCTTAAGCCCCCTGTAATGCCCAGGGTTGCCCTGGCAACTGTTGCTGGCCCCCAAAGCGGAAGTGGGCGGGTCCTGACTCCCTTAAGCCCCCTGCCATGCCCAATGTTGCCCTGGCAACTGTTGCTGGCCCCCAAAGCGGAAGTGGGCGGGTTCTGGCGCCCTTAAGCCCCCTGCTATGCCCAGGGTTGCCCTGGCAACTGTTGCTGGCCCCCAAAGCGGAATTGGGCGGGTCCTGGCGCCCTTAAGCCCCCTGCCATGCCCATGGTAGCCCTGGCAACTGTTGCTGGCCCCCAAAGCGGAAGTGGGTGGGTCCTGGCGCCCTTAAGCCCCCTGCCATGCCTAGGGTTGCACTGGCAACTCTTGCTGGCCCCCAAAGCGGAAGTGGGCGGGTCCAGGCGCCCTTAAGCCCCCTGCCATGCCCAGGGTTGTCCTGGCAACTGTTGCTGGCACCCAAAGCGGAAGTGGGCGGGTCCAGGCGCCCTTGAGCCCCCTGCCATGCCCAGGGTTGCCCTGGCAACTGTTGCTGCCCCCCAAAGCGGAAGTGGGCGGGTCCTGGCGCCCTTAAGCCCCCTGCCATGCCCAATGTTGCCCTGGCAACTGTTGCTGGCCCCCAAAGCGGAAGTGGGCGGGTCCAGGTCCCCTTAAGCCCCCTGCCATGCCCAGGGTTGCCCTGGCAACTGTTGCTGGCCCCCAAAGCGGAAGTGGGCGGGTCCAGGTCCCCTTAAGCCCCCTGCCATGCCCAGGGTTGCCCTGGCAACTGTTGCTGGCCCCCAAAGCGGAAGTGGGCGGGTCCAGGCCCCCTTAATCCCCCTGCCATGCCCAGGGTTGCCCTGGCAACTGTTGCTGGCCCCCAAAGTGGAAGTGGGGGGGTCCAGGAACCCTTAAGCCCCCTACCATGCCCAGGGTTGCCCTGGCAAATGTTGCTGGCCCCCAAAGCGGAAGTGGGCGGGTCCAGGCCCCCTTAATCCCCCTGCCCTGCCCAGGGTTGCCCTGGCAACTGTTGCTGGCCCCCAAAGCGGAAGTGGGCGGGTCCAGGCCCCCTTAAGCCCCCTGCCATGCCCAGGGTTGACCTGGCAACTGTTGCTGGCCCCCAAAGCGGAAGTGGGTGGGTCCTGGCGCCCTTAAGCCCCCTGCCATGCACAGGGTTGCCCTGGCAACTGTTGCTGGCCCCCAAAGCGGAAGTGGGCGGGTCCTGGCCCCCTTAAGCTTCTTGCCATGCCCAGATTTGCCCTGGCAACTGTTGCTGGCCCCCAAAGCGGAAGTGGGCGGGTCCAGGTCCCCTTAAGCCCCCTGCCATGCCCAGGGTTGCCCTGGCAACTGTTGCTGGCCCCCAAAGCGGAAGTGGGCGGGTCCAGGTCCCCTTAAGCCCCCTGCCATGCCCAGGGTTGCCCTGGCAACTGTTGCTGGCCCCCAAAGCGGAAGTGGGCGGGTCCAGGCCCCCTTAATCCCCCTGCCATGCCCAGGGTTGCCCTGGCAACTGTTGCTGGCCCCCAAAGCGGAAGTGGGCGGGTCCAGGCACCCTTAAGCCCCCTACCATGCCCAGGGTTGCCCTGGCAACTGTTGCTGGCCCCCAAAGTGGAAGTGGGCGGGTCCAGGCCCCCTTAATACCCCTGCCATGCCCAAGGTTGCCCTGGCAACTGTTCCTGGCCCCCAAAACGGAAGTGGGCGGGTCCAGGCCCCCTTTATCCCCCTGCCATGCCCAGGGTTGCCCTGGCAACTGTTGCTGGCCCCCAAAGCGGAATTGGGCGGGTCCAGGCGCCCTTAAGCTCCCTGCCATGCCCAGGGTTGCCCTGGCAACTGTTGCTGGCCCCCAAAGCGGAAGTGGGCGGGTCCTGGCGCCCTTAAGCCCCCTGCCATGCCCAATGTTGCCCTGGCAACTGTTGCTGGCCCCCAAAGCGGAAGTGGGCGGGTCCTGACTCCCTTAAGCCCCCTGCCATGCCCAATGTTGCCCTGGCAACTGTTGCTGGCCCCCAAAGCGGAAGTGGGCGGGTTCTGGCGCCCTTAAGCCCCCTGCCATGCCCAGGGTTGCCCTGGCAACTGTTGCTGGCCCCCAAAGCGGAAGTGGGCAGGTCCAGGCGCCCTTAAGCCCCCTGTAATGCCCAGGGTTGCCCTGGCAACTGTTGCTGGCCCCCAAAGCGGAAGTGGGCGGGTCCTGACTCCCTTAAGCCCCCTGCCATGCCCAATGTTGCCCTGGCAACTGTTGCTGGCCCCCAAAGCGGAAGTGGGCGGGTTCTGGCGCCCTTAAGCCCCCTGCTATGCCCAGGGTTGCCCTGGCAACTGTTGCTGGCCCCCAAAGCGGAATTGGGCGGGTCCAGGCGCCCTTAAGCCCCCTGCCATGCCCAGGGTTGTCCTGGCAACTGTTGCTGGCCCCCAAAGCGGAAGTGGGCGGGTCCTGACTCCCTTAAGCCCCCTGCCATGCCCAATGTTGCCCTGGCAACTGTTGCTGGCCCCCAAAGCGGAAGTGGGCGGGTTCTGGCGCCCTTAAGCCCCCTGCTATGCCCAGGGTTGCCCTGGCAACTGTTGCTGGCCCCCAAAGCGGAAGTGGGCGGGTCCAGGCCCCCTTAATCCCCCTGCCATGCCCAGGGTTGCCCTGGCAACTGTTGCTGGCCCCCAAAGCGGAAGTGGGCGGGTCCAGGCACCCTTAAGCCCCCTACCATGCCCAGGGTTGCCCTGGCAACTGTTGCTGGCCCCCAAAGTGGAAGTGGGCGGGTCCAGGCCCCCTTAATACCCCTGCCATGCCCAAGGTTGCCCTGGCAACTGTTCCTGGCCCCCAAAACGGAAGTGGGCGGGTCCAGGCCCCCTTTATCCCCCTGCCATGCCCAGGGTTGCCCTGGCAACTGTTGCTGGCCCCCAAAGCGGAATTGGGCGGGTCCAGGCGCCCTTAAGCTCCCTGCCATGCCCAGGGTTGCCCTGGCAACTGTTGCTGGCCCCCAAAGCGGAAGTGGGCGGGTCCTGGCGCCCTTAAGCCCCCTGCCATGCCCAATGTTGCCCTGGCAACTGTTGCTGGCCCCCAAAGCGGAAGTGGGCGGGTCCAGGCCCCCTTAAGCCCCCTGCCATGCCCAGGGTTCCCTGGCAACTGTTGCTGGCCCCCAAAGCGGAAGTGGGCGGGTCCAGGCGCCCTTAAGCCCCCTGTCATGCCCAGGGTTGTCCTGGCAACTGTTGCTGGCCCCCAAAGCGGAAGTGGGCGGGTCCAGGCCCCCTTAAGACCCCTGCCATGCCCAGGGTTGCCCTGGCAACTGTTGCTGGCCCCCAAAGCGGAAGTGGGCGGGTTCTGGCCCCCTTAAGCCCCCTACCATGCCCAGGGTTGCCCTGGCAACTGTTGCTGCCCCCCAAAGCGGAAGTGGGCGGGTCCAGGCCCCTTAATCCCCCTGCCATGCCCAGTGTTGCCCTGGCAACTGTTGCTGGCCCCCAAAGCGGAAGTGGGCGTGTCCAGGCCCCCTTAATCCCCCTGCCATGCCCAGGGTTGCCCTGGCAACTGTTGCTGTCCCCCAAAGCGGAAGTGGGTGGGTCCTGGCGCCCTTAAGCCCCCTGCCATGCCCAGGGTTGCCCTGGCAACTGTTGCTGGCCCCCAAAGCGGAAGTGGGCGGGTCCTGGCCCCCTTAAGCCCCCTGCCATGCCCAAAGTTGCCCTGGCAACTGTTGCTGGCCCCCAAAGCGGAAGTGGGCGGGTCCTGGCCCCCTTAAGCCCCTTGCCATGCCCAGGTTTGCCCTGGCAACTGTTGCTGGCCCCCAAAGCGGAAGTGGGCGGGTCCAGGTCCCCTTAAGCCCCCTGCCATGCCCAGGGTTGCCCTGGCAACTGTTGCTGGCCCCCAAAGCGGAAGTGGGCGGGTCCAGGTCCCCTTAAGCCCCCTGCCATGCCCAGGGTTGCCCTGGCAACTGTTGCTGGCCCCCAAAGTGGAAGTGGGCGGGTCCAGGCCCCCTTAATCCCCCTGCCATGCCCAGGGTTGCCCTGGCAACTGTTGCTGGCCCCCAAAGCGGAAGTGGGCGGGTCCAGGCACCCTTAAGCCCCCTGGCATGCCCAGGGTTGCCCTGGCAACTGTTGCTGGCCCCCAAAACGGAAGTGGGCGGGACCAGGCCCCCTTAATCCCCCTGCCATGCCCAGGGTTGCCCTGGCAACTGTTGCTGGCCCCCAAAGCGGAAGTGGGCGGGTCCAGGCACCCTTAAGCCCCCTGCCATGCCCAGGGTTCCCTGTCAACTGTTGCTGGCCCCCAAAGCGGAAGTGGGCGGGTCCAGGCGCCCTTAAGCCCCCTGCCATGCCCAGGGTTGTCCTGGCAACTGTTGCTGGCCCCCAAAGCGGAAGTGGGCGGGTCCTGACTCCCTTAAGCCCCCTGCCATGCCCAATGTTGCCCTGGCAACTGTTGCTGGCCCCCAAAGCGGAAGTGGGCGGGTTCTGGCGCCCTTAAGCCCCCTGCCATGCCCAGGGTTGCCCTGGCAACTGTTGCTGGCCCCCAAAGCGGAAGTGGGCGGGTCCTGGCGCCCTTAAGCCCCCTGTATGCCCAGGGTTGCCCTGGCAACTGTTGCTGGCCCCCAAAGCGGAAGTGGGCGGGTTCTGGCGCCCTTAAGCCCCCTGGTATGCCCAGGGTTGCCCTGGCAACTGTTGCTGGCCCCCAAAGCGAAAGTGGGCGGGTCCTGGCGCCTTAAAGCCCCCTGGTATGCCCAGGGTTGCCCTGGCAACTGTTGCTGGCCCCCAAAGCGGAAGTGGGCGGGTCCTTGCGCCCTTAAGCCCCCTGCCATGCCCAGGGTTGCCCTGGCAACTGTTGCTGGCCCCCAAAGCGGAAGTGGGCGGGTCCTGGCGCCCTTAAGCCCCCTGCCATACCCATGGTAGCCCTGGCAACTGTTGCTGGCCCCCAAAGCGGAAGTGGGTGGGTCCTGGCGCCCTTAAGCCCCCTGCCATGCCCAGGGTTGCCCTGGCAACTGTTGCTGGCCCCCAAAGCGGAAGTGGGCGGGTCCTGGCCCCCTTAAGCCCCCTGCCATGCCCAAAGTTGCCCTGGCAACTGTTGCTGGCCCCCAAAGCGGAAGTGGGCGGGTCCTGACTCCCTTAAGCCCCCTGCCATGCCCAATGTTGCCCTGGCAACTGTTGCTGGCCCCCAAAGCGGAAGTGGGCGGGTTCTGGCGCCCTTAAGCCCCCTGCTATGCCCAGGGTTGCCCTGGCAACTGTTGCTGGCCCCCAAAGCGGAATTGGGCGGGTCCTGGCGCCCTTAAGCCCCCTGCCATGCCCATGGTAGCCCTGGCAACTGTTGCTGGCCCCCAAAGCGGAAGTGGGTGGGTCCTGGCGCCCTTAAGCCCCCTGCCATGCCTAGGGTTGCACTGGCAACTCTTGCTGGCCCCCAAAGCGGAAGTGGGCGGGTCCAGGCGCCCTTAAGCCCCCTGCCATGCCCAGGGTTGTCCTGGCAACTGTTGCTGGCACCCAAAGCGGAAGTGGGCGGGTCCAGGCGCCCTTGAGCCCCCTGCCATGCCCAGGGTTGCCCTGGCAACTGTTGCTGCCCCCCAAAGCGGAAGTGGGCGGGTCCTGGCGCCCTTAAGCCCCCTGCCATGCCCAATGTTGCCCTGGCAACTGTTGCTGGCCCCCAAAGCGGAAGTGGGCGGGTCCAGGCCCCCTTAAGCCCCCTGCCATGCCCAGGGTTCCCTGGCAACTATTGCTGGCCCCCAAAGCGGAAGTGGGCGGGTCCAGGCGCCCTTAAGCCCCCTGCCATGCCCAGGGTTGTCCTCGCAACTGTTGCTGGCCCCCAAAGCGGAAGTGGGCGGGTCCAGGCCCCCTTAAGCCCCCTGCCATGCCCAGGGTTGCCCTGGCAACTGTTGCTGGCCCCCAAAGCGGAAGTGGGCGGGTCCTGGCCCCCTTAAGCCCCCTGCCATGCCCAAAATTGCCCTGGCAACTGTTGCTGGCCCCCAAAGCGGAAGTGGGCGGGTCCTGGCCCCCTTAAGCCCCTTGCCATGCCCAGGTTTGCCCTGGCAACTGTTGCTGGCCCCCAAAGCGGAAGTGGGCGGGTCCAGGCACCCTTAAGCCCCCTGCCATGCCCAGGGTTGCCCTGGCAACTGTTGCTGGCCCCCAAAACGGAAGTGGGCGGGTCCAGGCCCCCTTAATCCCCCTGCCATGCCCAGGGTTGCCCTGGCAACTGTTGCTGGCCCCCAAAGCGGAAGTGGGCGGGTCCAGGCCCCCTTAATCCCCCTGCCATGCCCAGGGTTGCCCTGGCAACTGTTGCTGGCCCCCAAAGCGGAAGTGGGCGATTCCAGGCACCCTTAAGCCCCCTACCATGCCCAGGGTTGCCCTGGCAACTGTTGCTGGCCCTCAAAGCGGAAGTGGGCGGGTCCAGGCCCCCTTAATCCCCCTGCCATGCCCAGGGTTGCCCTGGCAACTGTTGCTGGCCCCCAAAACGGAAGTGGGCGGGTCCAGGCACCCTTAATCCCCCTGCCATGCCCAGGGTTTCCCTGGCAACTGTTGCTGGCCCCCAAAGCGGAAGTGGGCGGGTCCAGGTCCCCTTAAGCCCCCTGCCATGCCCAGGGTTGCCCTGGCAACTGTTGCTGGCCCCCAAAGCGGAAGTGGGCGGTTCCTGGCCCCCTTAAGCCCCCTGCCATGCCCAAAGTTGCCCTGGCAACTGTTGCTGGCCCCCAAAGCGGAAGTGGGCGGGTCCTGGCCCCCTTAAGCCCCTTGTCATGCCCAGGTTTGCAACTGTTGCTGGCCCCCAAAGCGGAAGTGGGCGGGTCCAGGTCCCCTTAAGCCCCCTGCCATGCCCAGGGTTGCCCTGGCAACTGTTGCTGGCCCCCAAAGCGGAAGTGGGCGGGTCCAGGTCCCCTTAAGCCCCCTGCCATGCCCAGGGTTGCCCTGGCAACTGTTGCTGGCCCCCAAAGTGGAAGTGGGCGGGTCCAGGCACTTTTAAGCCCCCTACCATGCCCAGGGTTGCCCTGGCAACTGTTGCTGGCCCCCAAAGCGGAAGTGGGCGGGTCCAGGCCCCCTTAATCCCCCTGCCCTGCCCAGGGTTGCCCTGGCAACTGTTGCTGGCCCCCAAAGCGGAAGTGGGCGGGTCCAGGCGCCCTTAAGCCCCCTGCCATGCCCAGGGTTGTCCTGGCAACTGTTGCTGGCCCCCAAAGCGGAAGTGGGCGGGTCCAGGCCCCCTTAAGCCCCCTGCCATGCCCAGGGTTGCCCTGGCAACTGTTGCTGGCCCCCAAAGCGGAAGTGGGCGGGTCCTGGCCCCCTTAAGCCCCCTGCCATGCCCAAAGTTGCCCTGGCAACTGTTGCTGGCCCCCAAAGCGGAAGTGGGCGGGTCCTGGCCCCCTTAAGCCCCTTGCCATGCCCAGGTTTGCCCTGGCAACTGTTGCTGGCCCCCAAAGCGGAAGTGGGCGGGTCCAGGTCCCCTTAAGCCCCCTGCCATGCCCAGGGTTGCCCTGGCAACTGTTGCTGGCCCCCAAAGCGGAAGTGGGCGGGTCCAGGTCCCCTTAAGCCCCCTGCCATGCCCAGGGTTGCCCTGGCAACTGTTGCTGGCCCCCAAAGCGGAAGTGGGCGGGTCCAGGCCCCCTTAATCCCCCTGCCATGCCCAGGGTTGCCCTGGCAACTGTTGCTGGCCCCCAAAGCGGAAGTGGGCGGGTCCAGGCACCCTTAAGCCCCCTGCCATGCCCAGGGTTGCCCTGGCAACTGTTGCTGGCCCCCAAAACGGAAGTGGGCGGGTCCAGGCCCCCTTAATCCCCCTGCCATGCCCAGGGTTGCCCTGGCAACTGTTGCTGGCCCCCAAAGCGAAAGTGGGCGGGTCCAGGCACCCTTAAGCCCCCTGCCATGCCCAGGGTTCCCTGTCAACTGTTGCTGGCCCCCAAAGCGGAAGTGGGCGGGTCCAGGCTCCCTTAAGCCCCCTGCCATGCCCAGGGTTGTCCTGGCAACTGTTGCTGGCCCCCAAAGCGGAAGTGGGCGGGTCCTGACTCCCTTAAGCCCCCTGCCATGCCCAATGTTGCCCTGGCAACTGTTGCTGGCCCCCAAAGCGGAAGTGGGCGGGTTCTGGCGCCCTTAAGCCCCCTGCCATGCCCAGGGTTGCCCTGGCAACTGTTGCTGGCCCCCAAAGCGGAAGTGGGCAGGTCCAGGCGCCCTTAAGCCCCCTGTAATGCCCAGGGTTGCCCTGGCAACTGTTGCTGGCCCCCAAAGCGGAAGTGGGCGGGTCCTGACTCCCTTAAGCCCCCTGCCATGCCCAATGTTGCCCTGGCAACTGTTGCTGGCCCCCAAAGCGGAAGTGGGCGGGTTCTGGCGCCCTTAAGCCCCCTGCTATGCCCAGGGTTGCCCTGGCAACTGTTGCTGGCCCCCAAAGCGGAATTGGGCGGGTCCTGGCGCCCTTAAGCCCCCTGCCATGCCCATGGTAGCCCTGGCAACTGTTGCTGGCCCCCAAAGCGGAAGTGGGTGGGTCCTGGCGCCCTTAAGCCCCCTGCCATGCCTAGGGTTGCACTGGCAACTCTTGCTGGCCCCCAAAGCGGAAGTGGGCGGGTCCAGGCGCCCTTAAGCCCCCTGCCATGCCCAGGGTTGTCCTGGCAACTGTTGCTGGCACCCAAAGCGGAAGTGGGCGGGTCCAGGCGCCCTTGAGCCCCCTGCCATGCCCAGGGTTGCCCTGGCAACTGTTGCTGCCCCCCAAAGCGGAAGTGGGCGGGTCCTGGCGCCCTTAAGCCCCCTGCCATGCCCAATGTTGCCCTGGCAACTGTTGCTGGCCCCCAAAGCGGAAGTGGGCGGGTCCAGGTCCCCTTAAGCCCCCTGCCATGCCCAGGGTAGCCCTGGCAACTGTTGCTGGCCCCCAAAGCGGAAGTTGGCGGGTCCAGGTCCCCTTAAGCCCCCTGCCATGCCCAGGGTTGCCCTGGCAACTGTTGCTGGCCCCCAAAGCGGAAGTGGGCGGGTCCAGGCCCCCTTAATCCCCCTGCCATGCCCAGGGTTGCCCTGGCAACTGTTGCTGGCCCCCAAAGTGGAAGTGGGGGGGTCCAGGAACCCTTAAGCCCCCTACCATGCCCAGGGTTGCCCTGGCAAATGTTGCTGGCCCCCAAAGCGGAAGTGGGCGGGTCCAGGTCCCCTTAAGCCCCCTGCCATGCCCAGGGTTGCCCTGGCAACTGTTGCTGGCCCCCAAAGCGGAAGTGGGCGGGTCCAGGCCCCCTTAATCCCCCTGCCATGCCCAGGGTTGCCCTGGCAACTGTTGCTGGCCCCCAAAGCGGAAGTGGGCGGGTCCAGGCACCCTTAAGCCCCCTACCATGCCCAGGGTTGCCCTGGCAACTGTTGCTGGCCCCCAAAGTGGAAGTGGGCGGGTCCAGGCCCCCTTAATACCCCTGCCATGCCCAAGGTTGCCCTGGCAACTGTTCCTGGCCCCCAAAACGGAAGTGGGCGGGTCCAGGCCCCCTTTATCCCCCTGCCATGCCCAGGGTTGCCCTGGCAACTGTTGCTGGCCCCCAAAGCGGAATTGGGCGGGTCCAGGCGCCCTTAAGCTCCCTGCCATGCCCAGGGTTGCCCTGGCAACTGTTGCTGGCCCCCAAAGCGGAAGTGGGCGGGTCCTGGCGCCCTTAAGCCCCCTGCCATGCCCAATGTTGCCCTGGCAACTGTTGCTGGCCCCCAAAGCGGAAGTGGGCGGGTCCTGACTCCCTTAAGCCCCCTGCCATGCCCAATGTTGCCCTGGCAACTGTTGCTGGCCCCCAAAGCGGAAGTGGGCGGGTTCTGGCGCCCTTAAGCCCCCTGCCATGCCCAGGGTTGCCCTGGCAACTGTTGCTGGCCCCCAAAGCGGAAGTGGGCAGGTCCAGGCGCCCTTAAGCCCCCTGTAATGCCCAGGGTTGCCCTGGCAACTGTTGCTGGCCCCCAAAGCGGAAGTGGGCGGGTCCTGACTCCCTTAAGCCCCCTGCCATGCCCAATGTTGCCCTGGCAACTGTTGCTGGCCCCCAAAGCGGAAGTGGGCGGGTTCTGGCGCCCTTAAGCCCCCTGCTATGCCCAGGGTTGCCCTGGCAACTGTTGCTGGCCCCCAAAGCGGAATTGGGCGGGTCCAGGCGCCCTTAAGCCCCCTGCCATGCCCAGGGTTGTCCTGGCAACTGTTGCTGGCCCCCAAAGCGGAACTGGGCGGGTCCTGACTCCCTTAAGCCCCCTGCCATGCCCAATGTTGCCCTGGCAACTGTTGCTGGCCCCCAAAGCGGAAGTGGGCGGGTTCTGGCGCCCTTAAGCCCCCTGCTATGCCCAGGGTTGCCCTGGCAACTGTTGCTGGCCCCCAAAGCGGAAGTGGGCGGGTCCTGGCGCCCTTAAGCCCCCTGCCATGCCCAATGTTGCCCTGGCAACTGTTGCTGGCCCCCAAAGCGGAAGTGGGCGGGTCCAGGTCCCCTTAAGCCCCCTGCCATGCCCAGGGTTGCCCTGGCAACTGTTGCTGGCCCCCAAAGCGGAAGTGGGCAGGTCCAGGTCCCCTTAAGCCCCCTGCCATGCCCAGGGTTGCCCTGGCAACTGTTGCTGGCCCCCAAAGCGGAAGTGGGCGGGTCCAGGCCCCCTTAATCCCCCTGCCATGCCCAGGGTTGCCCTGGCAACTGTTGCTGGCCCCCAAAGTGGAAGTGGGGGGGTCCAGGCACCCTTAAGCCCCCTACCATGCCCAGGGTTGCCCTGGCAAATGTTGCTGGCCCCCAAAGCGGAAGTGGGCGGGTCCAGGCGCCCTTAATCCCCCTGCCCTGCCCAGGGTTGCCCTGGCAACTGTTGCTGGCCCCCAAAGCGGAAGTGGGCGGGTCCAGGCCCCCTTAAGCCCCCTGCCATGCCCAGGGTTGACCTGGCAACTGTTGCTGGCCCCCAAAGCGGAAGTGGGCGGGTCCTGGCGCCCTTAAGCCCCCTGCCATGCACAGGGTTGCCCTGGCAACTGTTGCTGGCCCCCAAAGCGGAAGTGGGCGGGTCCTGGCCCCCTTAAGCCCCTTGCCATGCCCAGATTTGCCCTGGCAACTGTTGCTGGCCCCCAAAGCGGAAGTGGGCGGGTCCAGGTCCCCTTAAGCCCCCTGCCATGCCCAGGGTTGCCCTGGCAACTGTTGCTGGCCCCCAAAGCGGAAGTGGGCGGGTCCAGGTCCCCTTAAGCCCCCTGCCATGCCCAGGGTTGCCCTGGCAACTGTTGCTGGCCCCCAAAGCGGAAGTGGGCGGGTCCAGGCACCCTTAATCCCCCTGCCATGCCCAGGGTTGCCCTGGCAACTGTTGCTGGCCCCCAAAGCGGAAGTGGGCGGGTCCAGGCACCCTTAAGCCCCCTACCATGCCCAGGGTTGCCCTGGCAACTGTTGCTGGCCCCCAAAGTGGAAGTGGGCGGGTCCAGGCCCCCTTAATACCCCTGCCATGCCCAAGGTTGCCCTGGCAACTGTTCCTGGCCCCCAAAACGGAAGTGGGCGGGTCCAGGCCCCCTTTATCCCCCTGCCATGCCCAGGGTTGCCCTGGCAACTGTTGCTGGCCCCCAAAGCGGAATTGGGCGGGTCCAGGCGCCCTTAAGCTCCCTGCCATGCCCAGGGTTGCCCTGGCAACTGTTGCTGGCCCCCAAAGCGGAAGTGGGCGGGTCCTGGCGCCCTTAAGCCCCCTGCCATGCCCAATGTTGCCCTGGCAACTGTTGCTGGCCCCCAAAGCGGAAGTGGGCGGGTCCAGGCCCCCTTAAGCCCCCTGCCATGCCCAGGGTTCCCTGGCAACTGTTGCTGGCCCCCAAAGCGGAAGTGGGCGGGTCCAGGCGCCCTTAAGCCCCCTGTCATGCCCAGGGTTGTCCTGGCAACTGTTGCTGGCCCCCAAAGCGGAAGTGGGCGGGTCCAGGCCCCCTTAAGACCCCTGCCATGCCCAGGGTTGCCCTGGCAACTGTTGCTGGCCCCCAAAGCGGAAGTGGGCGGGTTCTGGCCGCCTTAAGCCCCCTACCATGCCCAGGGTTGCCCTGGCAACTGTTGCTGGCCCCCAAAGCGGAAGTGGGCGGGTCCAGGCCCCCTTAATCCCCCTGCCATGCCCAGTGTTGCCCTGGCAACTGTTGCTGGCCCCCAAAACGGAAGTGGGCGGGTCCAGGCACCCTTAATCCCCCTGCCATGCCCAGGGTTGCCCTGGCAACTGTTGCTGGCCCCCAAAGCGGAAGTGGGCGTGTCCAGGCCCCCTTAATCCCATGCCCAGGGTTGCCCTGGCAACTGTTGCTGGCCCCCAAAGCGGAAGTGGGCGGGTCCAGGCACCCTTAAGCCCCCTGCCATGCCCAGGGTTCCCTGTCAACTGTTGCTGGCCCCCAAAGCGGAAGTGGGCGGGTCCAGGCGCCCTTAAGCCCCCTGCCATGCCCAGGGTTGTCCTGGCAACTGTTGCTGGCCCCCAAAGCGGAAGTGGGCGGGTCCTGACTCCCTTAAGCCCCCTGCCATGCCCAATGTTGCCCTGGCAACTGTTGCTGGCCCCCAAAGCGGAAGTGGGCGGGTTCTGGCGCCCTTAAGCCCCCTGCCATGCCCAGGGTTGCCCTGGCAACTGTTGCTGGCCCCCAAAGCGGAAGTGGGCAGGTCCAGGCGCCCTTAAGCCCCCTGTAATGCCCAGGGTTGCCCTGGCAACTGTTGCTGGCCCCCAAAGCGGAAGTGGGCGGGTTCTGGCGCCCTTAAGCCCCCTGGTATGCCCAGGGTTGCCCTGGCAACTGTTGCTGGCCCCCAAAGCGAAAGTGGGCGGGTCCTGGCGCCTTAAAGCCCCCTGGTATGCCCAGGGTTGCCCTGGCAACTGTTGCTGGCCCCCAAAGCGGAAGTGGGCGGGTCCTTGCGCCCTTAAGCCCCCTGCCATGCCCAGGGTTGCCCTGGCAACTGTTGCTGGCCCCCAAAGCGGAAGTGGGCGGGTCCTGGCGCCCTTAAGCCCCCTGCCATGCCCATGGTAGCCCTGGCAACTGTTGCTGGCCCCCAAAGCGGAAGTGGGTGGGTCCTGGCGCCCTTAAGCCCCCTGCCATGCCCAGGGTTGTCCTGGCAACTGTTGCTGGCCCCCAAAGCGGAAGTGGGCGGGTCCTGGCCCCCTTAAGCCCCCTGCCATGCCCAAAGTTGCCCTGGCAACTGTTGCTGGCCCCCAAAGCGGAAGTGGGCGGGTCCTGGCCCCCTTAAGCCCCTTGCCATGCCCAGGTTTGCCCTGGCAACTGTTGCTGGCCCCCAAAGCGGAAGTGGGCGGGTCCAGGTCCCCTTAAGCCCCCTGCCATGCCCAGGGTTGCCCTGGCAACTGTTGCTGGCCCCCAAAGCGGAAGTGGGCGGGTCCAGGTCCCCTTAAGCCCCCTGCCATGCCCAGGGTTGCCCTGGCAACTGTTGCTGGCCCCCAAAGCGGAAGTGGGCGGGACCAGGCCCCCTTAATCCCCCTGCCATGCCCAGGGTTGCCCTGGCAACTGTTGCTGGCCCCCAAAGCGGAAGTGGGCGGGTCCAGGCACCCTTAAGCCCCCTGGCATGCCCAGGGTTGCCCTGGCAACTGTTGCTGGCCCCCAAAACGGAAGTGGGCGGGTCCAGGCCCCCTTAATCCCCCTGCCATGCCCAGCGATGCCCTGGCAACTGTTGCTGGCCCCCAAAGCGGAAGTGGGCGGGTCCAGGCACCCTTAAGCCCCCTGCCATGCCCAGGGTTCCCTGTCAACTGTTGCTGGCCCCCAAAGCGGAAGTGGGCGGGTCCAGGCGCCCTTAAGCCCCCTGCCATGCCCAGGGTTGTCCTGGCAACTGTTGCTGGCCCCCAAAGCGGAAGTGGGCGGGTCCTGACTCCCTTAAGCCCCCTGCCATGCCCAATGTTGCCCTGGCAACTGTTGCTGCCCCCCAAAATGGAAGTGGGCGGGTTCTGGCGCCCTTAAGCCCCCTGCCATGCCCAGGGTTGCCCTGGCAACTGTTGCTGGCCCCCAAAGCGGAAGTGGGCAGGTCCAGGCGCCCTTAAGCCCCCTGTAATGCCCAGGGTTGCCCTGGCAACTGTTGCTGGCCCCCAAAGCGGAAGTGGGCGGGTTCTGGCGGCCTTAAGCCCCCTGGTATGCCCAGGGTTGCCCTGGCAACTGTTGCTGGCCCCCAAAGCGAAAGTGGGCGGGTCCTGGCGCCTTAAAGCCCCCTGGTATGCCCAGGGTTGCCCTGGCAACTGTTGCTGGCCCCCAAAGCGGAAGTGGGCGGGTCCTTGCGCCCTTAAGCCCCCTGCCATGCCCAGGGTTGCCCTGGCAACTGTTGCTGGCCCCCAAAGCGGAAGTGGGCGGGTCCTGGCGCCCTTAAGCCCCCTGCCATGCCCATGGTAGCCCTGGCAACTGTTGCTGGCCCCCAAAGCGGAAGTGGGTGGGTCCTGGCGCCCTTAAGCCCCCTGCCATGCCCAGGGTTGCCCTGTCAACTGTTGCTGGCCCCCAAAGCGGAAGTGGGCGGGTCCTGGCCCCCTTAAGCCCCCTGCCATGCCCAAAGTTGCCCTGGCAACTGTTGCTGGCCCCCAAAGCGGAAGTGGGCGGGTCCTGACTCCCTTAAGCCCCCTGCCATGCCCAATGTTGCCCTGGCAACTGTTGCTGGCCCCCAAAGCGGAAGTGGGCGGGTTCTGGCGCCCTTATGCCCCCTGCTATGCCCAGGGTTGCCCTGGCAACTGTTGCTGGCCCCCAAAGCGGAATTGGGCGGGTCCTGGCGCCCTTAAGCCCCCTGCCATGCCCATGGTAGCCCTGGCAACTGTTGCTGGCCCCCAAAGCGGAAGTGGGTGGGTCCTGGCGCCCTTAAGCCCCCTGCCATGCCTAGGGTTGCACTGGCAACTCTTGCTGGCCCCCAAAGCGGAAGTGGGCGGGTCCAGGCGCCCTTAAGCCCCCTGCCATGCCCAGGGTTGTCCTGGCAACTGTTGCTGGCACCCAAAGCGGAAGTGGGCGGGTCCAGGCGCCCTTGAGCCCCCTGCCATGCCCAGGGTTGCCCTGGCAACTGTTGCTGCCCCCCTAAGCGGAAGTGGGCGGGTCCTGGCGCCCTTAAGCCCCCTGCCATGCCCAATGTTGCCCTGGCAACTGTTGCTGGCCCCCAAAGCGGAAGTGGGCGGGTCCAGGCCCCCTTAAGCCCCCTGCCATGCCCAGGGTTCCCTGGCAACTATTGCTGGCCCCCAAAGCGTAAGTGGGCGGGTCCAGGCGCCCTTAAGCCCCCTGCCATGCCCAGGGTTGTCCTGGCAACTGTTGCTGGCTCCCAAAGCGGAAGTGGGCGGGTCCAGGCCCCCTTAAGCCCCCTGCCATGCCCAGGGTTGCCCTGGCAACTGTTGCTGGCCCCCAAAGCGGAAGTGGGCGGGTCCTGGCCCCCTTAAGCCCCCTGCCATGCCCAAAGTTGCCCTGGCAACTGTTGCTGGCCCCCAAAGCGGAAGTGGGCGGGTCCTGGCCCCCTTAAGCCCCTTGCCATGCCCAGGTTTGCCCTGGCAACTGTTGCTGGCCCCCAAAGCGGAAGTGGGCGGGTCCAGGTCCCCTTAAGCCCCCTGCCATGCCCAGGGTTGCCCTGGCAACTGTTGCTGGCCCCCAAAGCGGAAGTGGGCGGGTCCAGGTCCCCTTAAGCCCCCTGCAATGCCCAGGGTTGCCCTGGCAACTGTTGCTGGCCCCCAAAGCGGAAGTGGGCGGGTCCAGGCCCCCTTAATCCCCCTGCCATGCCCAGGGTTGCCCTGGCAACTGTTGCTGGCCCCCAAAGCGGAAGTGGGCGGGTCCAGGCACCCTTAAGCCCCCTGCCATGCCCAGGGTTGCCCTGGCAACTGTTGCTGGCCCCCAAAACGGAAGTGGGCGGGTCCAGGCCCCCTTAATCCCCCTGCCATGCCCAGGGTTGCCCTGGCAACTGTTGCTGGCCCCCAAAGCGGAAGTGGGCGGGTCCAGGCCCCCTTAATCCCCCTGCCATGCCCAGGGTTTCCCTGGCAACTGTTGCTAGCCCCCAAAGCGGAAGTGGGCGATTCCAGGCACCCTTAAGCCCCCTACCATGCCCAGGGTTGCCCTGGCAACTGTTGCTGGCCCTCAAAGCGGAAGTGGGCGGGTCCAGGCCCCCTTAATCCCCCTGCCATGCCCAGGGTTGCCCTGGCAACTGTTGCTGGCCCCCAAAACGGAAGTGGGCGGGTCCAGGCACCCTTAATCCCCCTGCCATGCCCAGGGTTTCCCTGGCAACTGTTGCTGGCCCCCAAAGCGGAAGTGGGCGGGTCCAGGTCCCCTTAAGCCCCCTGCCATGCCCAGGGTTGCCCTGGCAACTGTTGCTGGCCCCCAAAGCGGAAGTGGGCGGTTCCTGGCCCCCTTAAGCCCCCTGCCATGCCCAAAGTTGCCCTGGCAACTGTTGCTGGCCCCCAAAGCGGAAGTGGGCGGGTCCTGGCCCCCTTAAGCCCCTTGCCATGCCCAGGTTTGCAACTGTTGCTGGCCCCCAAAGCGGAAGTGGGCGGGTCCAGGTCCCCTTAAGCCCCCTGCCATGCCCAGGGTTGCCCTGGCAACTGTTGCTGGCCCCCAAAGCGGAAGTGGGCGGGTCCAGGTCCCCTTAAGCCCCCTGCCATGCCCAGGGTTGCCCTGGCAACTGTTGCTGGCCCCCAAAGTGGAAGTGGGCGGGTCCAGGCACTTTTAAGCCCCCTACCATGCCCAGGGTTGCCCTGGCAACTGTTGCTGGCCCCCAAAGCGGAAGTGGGCGGGTCCAGGCCCCCTTAATCCCCCTGCCCTGCCCAGGGTTGCCCTGGCAACTGTTGCTGGCCCCCAAAGCGGAAGTGGGCGGGTCCAGGCGCCCTTAAGCCCCCTGCCATGCCCAGGGTTGTCCTGGCAACTGTTGCTGGCCCCCAAAGCGGAAGTGGGCGGGTCCAGGCCCCCTTAAGCCCCCTGCCATGCCCAGGGTTGCCCTGGCAACTGTTGCTGGCCCCCAAAGCGGAAGTGGGCGGGTCCTGGCCCCCTTAAGCCCCCTGCCATGCCCAAAGTTGCCCTGGCAACTGTTGCTGGCCCCCAAAGCGGAAGTGGGCGGGTCCTGGCCCCCTTAAGCCCCTTGCCATGCCCAGGTTTGCCCTGGCAACTGTTGCTGGCCCCCAAAGCGGAAGTGGGCGGGTCCAGGTCCCCTTAAGCCCCCTGCCATGCCCAGGGTTGCCCTGGCAACTGTTGCTGGCCCCCAAAGCGGAAGTGGGCGGGTCCAGGTCCCCTTAAGCCCCCTGCCATGCCCAGGGTTGCCCTGGCAACTGTTGCTGGCCCCCAAAGCGGAAGTGGGCGGGTCCAGGCCCCCTTAATCCCCCTGCCATGCCCAGGGTTGCCCTGGCAACTGTTGCTGGCCCCCAAAGCGGAAGTGGGCGGGTCCAGGCACCCTTAAGCCCCCTGCCATGCCCAGGGTTGCCCTGGCAACTGTTGCTGGCCCCCAAAACGGAAGTGGGCGGGTCCAGGCCCCCTTAATCCCCCTGCCATGCCCAGGGTTGCCCTGGCAACTGTTGCTGGCCCCCAAAGCGGAAGTGGGCGGGTCCAGGCACCCTTAAGCCCCCTGCCATGCCCAGGGTTCCCTGTCAACTGTTGCTGGCCCCCAAAGCGGAAGTGGGCGGGTCCAGGCACCCTTAAGCCCCCTGCCATGCCCAGGGTTGCCCTGGCAACTGTTGCTGGCCCCCAAAACGGAAGTGGGCGGGTCCAGGCCCCCTTAATCCCCCTGCCATGCCCAGGGTTGCCCTGGCAACTGTTGCTGGCCCCCAAAGCGGAAGTGGGCGGGTCCAGGCACCCTTAAGCCCCCTGCCATGCCCAGGGTTCCCTGTCAACTGTTGCTGGCCCCCAAAGCGGAAGTGGGCGGGTCCAGGCGCCCTTAAGCCCCCTGCCATGCCCAGGGTTGTCCTGGCAACTGTTGCTGGCCCCCAAAGCGGAAGTGGGCGGGTCCTGACTCCCTTAAGCCCCCTGCCATGCCCAATGTTGCCCTGGCAACTGTTGCTGGCCCCCAAAGCGGAAGTGGGCGGGTTCTGGCGCCCTTAAGCCCCCTGCCATGCCCAGGGTTGCCCTGGCAACTGTTGCTGGCCCCCAAAGCGGAAGTGGGCAGGTCCAGGCGCCCTTAAGCCCCCTGTAATGCCCAGGGTTGCCCTGGCAACTGTTGCTGGCCCCCAAAGCGGAAGTGGGCGGGTTCTGGCGCCCTTAAGCCCCCTGGTATGCCCAGGGTTGCCCTGGCAACTGTTGCTGGCCCCCAAAGCGAAAGTGGGCGGGTCCTGGCGCCTTAAAGCCCCCTGGTATGCCCAGGGTTGCCCTGGCAACTGTTGCTGGCCCCCAAAGCGGAAGTGGGCGGGTCCTTGCGCCCTTAAGCCCCCTGCCATGCCCAGGGTTGCCCTGGCAACTGTTGCTGGCCCCCAAAGCGGAAGTGGGCGGGTCCTGGCGCCCTTAAGCCCCCTGCCATGCCCATGGTAGCCCTGGCAACTGTTGCTGGCCCCCAAAGCGGAAGTGGGTGGGTCCTGGCGCCCTTAAGCCCCCTGCCATGCCCAGGGTTGTCCTGGCAACTGTTGCTGGCCCCCAAAGCGGAAGTGGGCGGGTCCTGGCCCCCTTAAGCCCCCTGCCATGCCCAAAGTTGCCCTGGCAACTGTTGCTGGCCCCCAAAGCGGAAGTGGGCGGGTCCTGGCCCCCTTAAGCCCCTTGCCATGCCCAGGTTTGCCCTGGCAACTGTTGCTGGCCCCCAAAGCGGAAGTGGGCGGGTCCAGGTCCCCTTAAGCCCCCTGCCATGCCCAGGGTTGCCCTGGCAACTGTTGCTGGCCCCCAAAGCGGAAGTGGGCGGGTCCAGGTCCCCTTAAGCCCCCTGCCATGCCCAGGGTTGCCCTGGCAACTGTTGCTGGCCCCCAAAGCGGAAGTGGGCGGGACCAGGCCCCCTTAATCCCCCTGCCATGCCCAGGGTTGCCCTGGCAACTGTTGCTGGCCCCCAAAGCGGAAGTGGGCGGGTCCAGGCACCCTTAAGCCCCCTGGCATGCCCAGGGTTGCCCTGGCAACTGTTGCTGGCCCCCAAAACGGAAGTGGGCGGGTCCAGGCCCCCTTAATCCCCCTGCCATGCCCAGCGATGCCCTGGCAACTGTTGCTGGCCCCCAAAGCGGAAGTGGGCGGGTCCAGGCACCCTTAAGCCCCCTGCCATGCCCAGGGTTCCCTGTCAACTGTTGCTGGCCCCCAAAGCGGAAGTGGGCGGGTCCAGGCGCCCTTAAGCCCCCTGCCATGCCCAGGGTTGTCCTGGCAACTGTTGCTGGCCCCCAAAGCGGAAGTGGGCGGGTCCTGACTCCCTTAAGCCCCCTGCCATGCCCAATGTTGCCCTGGCAACTGTTGCTGCCCCCCAAAATGGAAGTGGGCGGGTTCTGGCGCCCTTAAGCCCCCTGCCATGCCCAGGGTTGCCCTGGCAACTGTTGCTGGCCCCCAAAGCGGAAGTGGGCAGGTCCAGGCGCCCTTAAGCCCCCTGTAATGCCCAGGGTTGCCCTGGCAACTGTTGCTGGCCCCCAAAGCGGAAGTGGGCGGGTTCTGGCGGCCTTAAGCCCCCTGGTATGCCCAGGGTTGCCCTGGCAACTGTTGCTGGCCCCCAAAGCGAAAGTGGGCGGGTCCTGGCGCCTTAAAGCCCCCTGGTATGCCCAGGGTTGCCCTGGCAACTGTTGCTGGCCCCCAAAGCGGAAGTGGGCGGGTCCTTGCGCCCTTAAGCCCCCTGCCATGCCCAGGGTTGCCCTGGCAACTGTTGCTGGCCCCCAAAGCGGAAGTGGGCGGGTCCTGGCGCCCTTAAGCCCCCTGCCATGCCCATGGTAGCCCTGGCAACTGTTGCTGGCCCCCAAAGCGGAAGTGGGTGGGTCCTGGCGCCCTTAAGCCCCCTGCCATGCCCAGGGTTGCCCTGTCAACTGTTGCTGGCCCCCAAAGCGGAAGTGGGCGGGTCCTGGCCCCCTTAAGCCCCCTGCCATGCCCAAAGTTGCCCTGGCAACTGTTGCTGGCCCCCAAAGCGGAAGTGGGCGGGTCCTGACTCCCTTAAGCCCCCTGCCATGCCCAATGTTGCCCTGGCAACTGTTGCTGGCCCCCAAAGCGGAAGTGGGCGGGTTCTGGCGCCCTTATGCCCCCTGCTATGCCCAGGGTTGCCCTGGCAACTGTTGCTGGCCCCCAAAGCGGAATTGGGCGGGTCCTGGCGCCCTTAAGCCCCCTGCCATGCCCATGGTAGCCCTGGCAACTGTTGCTGGCCCCCAAAGCGGAAGTGGGTGGGTCCTGGCGCCCTTAAGCCCCCTGCCATGCCTAGGGTTGCACTGGCAACTCTTGCTGGCCCCCAAAGCGGAAGTGGGCGGGTCCAGGCGCCCTTAAGCCCCCTGCCATGCCCAGGGTTGTCCTGGCAACTGTTGCTGGCACCCAAAGCGGAAGTGGGCGGGTCCAGGCGCCCTTGAGCCCCCTGCCATGCCCAGGGTTGCCCTGGCAACTGTTGCTGCCCCCCTAAGCGGAAGTGGGCGGGTCCTGGCGCCCTTAAGCCCCCTGCCATGCCCAATGTTGCCCTGGCAACTGTTGCTGGCCCCCAAAGCGGAAGTGGGCGGGTCCAGGCCCCCTTAAGCCCCCTGCCATGCCCAGGGTTCCCTGGCAACTATTGCTGGCCCCCAAAGCGTAAGTGGGCGGGTCCAGGCGCCCTTAAGCCCCCTGCCATGCCCAGGGTTGTCCTGGCAACTGTTGCTGGCTCCCAAAGCGGAAGTGGGCGGGTCCAGGCCCCCTTAAGCCCCCTGCCATGCCCAGGGTTGCCCTGGCAACTGTTGCTGGCCCCCAAAGCGGAAGTGGGCGGGTCCTGGCCCCCTTAAGCCCCCTGCCATGCCCAAAGTTGCCCTGGCAACTGTTGCTGGCCCCCAAAGCGGAAGTGGGCGGGTCCTGGCCCCCTTAAGCCCCTTGCCATGCCCAGGTTTGCCCTGGCAACTGTTGCTGGCCCCCAAAGCGGAAGTGGGCGGGTCCAGGTCCCCTTAAGCCCCCTGCCATGCCCAGGGTTGCCCTGGCAACTGTTGCTGGCCCCCAAAGCGGAAGTGGGCGGGTCCAGGTCCCCTTAAGCCCCCTGCAATGCCCAGGGTTGCCCTGGCAACTGTTGCTGGCCCCCAAAGCGGAAGTGGGCGGGTCCAGGCCCCCTTAATCCCCCTGCCATGCCCAGGGTTGCCCTGGCAACTGTTGCTGGCCCCCAAAGCGGAAGTGGGCGGGTCCAGGCACCCTTAAGCCCCCTGCCATGCCCAGGGTTGCCCTGGCAACTGTTGCTGGCCCCCAAAACGGAAGTGGGCGGGTCCAGGCCCCCTTAATCCCCCTGCCATGCCCAGGGTTGCCCTGGCAACTGTTGCTGGCCCCCAAAGCGGAAGTGGGCGGGTCCAGGCCCCCTTAATCCCCCTGCCATGCCCAGGGTTTCCCTGGCAACTGTTGCTAGCCCCCAAAGCGGAAGTGGGCGATTCCAGGCACCCTTAAGCCCCCTACCATGCCCAGGGTTGCCCTGGCAACTGTTGCTGGCCCTCAAAGCGGAAGTGGGCGGGTCCAGGCCCCCTTAATCCCCCTGCCATGCCCAGGGTTGCCCTGGCAACTGTTGCTGGCCCCCAAAACGGAAGTGGGCGGGTCCAGGCACCCTTAATCCCCCTGCCATGCCCAGGGTTTCCCTGGCAACTGTTGCTGGCCCCCAAAGCGGAAGTGGGCGGGTCCAGGTCCCCTTAAGCCCCCTGCCATGCCCAGGGTTGCCCTGGCAACTGTTGCTGGCCCCCAAAGCGGAAGTGGGCGGTTCCTGGCCCCCTTAAGCCCCCTGCCATGCCCAAAGTTGCCCTGGCAACTGTTGCTGGCCCCCAAAGCGGAAGTGGGCGGGTCCTGGCCCCCTTAAGCCCCTTGCCATGCCCAGGTTTGCAACTGTTGCTGGCCCCCAAAGCGGAAGTGGGCGGGTCCAGGTCCCCTTAAGCCCCCTGCCATGCCCAGGGTTGCCCTGGCAACTGTTGCTGGCCCCCAAAGCGGAAGTGGGCGGGTCCAGGTCCCCTTAAGCCCCCTGCCATGCCCAGGGTTGCCCTGGCAACTGTTGCTGGCCCCCAAAGTGGAAGTGGGCGGGTCCAGGCACTTTTAAGCCCCCTACCATGCCCAGGGTTGCCCTGGCAACTGTTGCTGGCCCCCAAAGCGGAAGTGGGCGGGTCCAGGCCCCCTTAATCCCCCTGCCCTGCCCAGGGTTGCCCTGGCAACTGTTGCTGGCCCCCAAAGCGGAAGTGGGCGGGTCCAGGCGCCCTTAAGCCCCCTGCCATGCCCAGGGTTGTCCTGGCAACTGTTGCTGGCCCCCAAAGCGGAAGTGGGCGGGTCCAGGCCCCCTTAAGCCCCCTGCCATGCCCAGGGTTGCCCTGGCAACTGTTGCTGGCCCCCAAAGCGGAAGTGGGCGGGTCCTGGCCCCCTTAAGCCCCCTGCCATGCCCAAAGTTGCCCTGGCAACTGTTGCTGGCCCCCAAAGCGGAAGTGGGCGGGTCCTGGCCCCCTTAAGCCCCTTGCCATGCCCAGGTTTGCCCTGGCAACTGTTGCTGGCCCCCAAAGCGGAAGTGGGCGGGTCCAGGTCCCCTTAAGCCCCCTGCCATGCCCAGGGTTGCCCTGGCAACTGTTGCTGGCCCCCAAAGCGGAAGTGGGCGGGTCCAGGTCCCCTTAAGCCCCCTGCCATGCCCAGGGTTGCCCTGGCAACTGTTGCTGGCCCCCAAAGCGGAAGTGGGCGGGTCCAGGCCCCCTTAATCCCCCTGCCATGCCCAGGGTTGCCCTGGCAACTGTTGCTGGCCCCCAAAGCGGAAGTGGGCGGGTCCAGGCACCCTTAAGCCCCCTGCCATGCCCAGGGTTGCCCTGGCAACTGTTGCTGGCCCCCAAAACGGAAGTGGGCGGGTCCAGGCCCCCTTAATCCCCCTGCCATGCCCAGGGTTGCCCTGGCAACTGTTGCTGGCCCCCAAAGCGGAAGTGGGCGGGTCCAGGCACCCTTAAGCCCCCTGCCATGCCCAGGGTTCCCTGTCAACTGTTGCTGGCCCCCAAAGCGGAAGTGGGCGGGTCCAGGCGCCCTTAAGCCCCCTGCCATGCCCAGGGTTGTCCTGGCAGCTGTTGCTGGCCCCCAAAGCGGAAGTGGGCGGGTCCTGACTCCCTTAAGCCCCCTGCCATGCCCAATGTTGCCCTGGCAACTGTTGCTGGCCCCCAAAGCGGAAGTGGGCGGGTTCTGGCGCCCTTAAGCACCCTGCCATGCCCAGGGTTGCCCTGGCAACTGTTGCTGGCCCCCAAAGCGGAAGTGGGCAGGTCCAGGCGCCCTTAAGCCCCCTGTAATGCCCAGGGTTGCCCTGGCAACTGTTGCTGGCCCCCAAAGCGGAAGTGGGCGGGTCCTGACTCCCTTAAGCCCCCTGCCATGCCCAATGTTGCCCTGGCAACTGTTCCTGGCCCCCAAAGCGGAAGTGGGCGGGTTCTGGCGCCCTTAAGCCCCCTGCTATGCCCAGGGTTGCCCTGGCAACTGTTGCTGGCCCCCAAAGCGGAATTGGGCGGGTCCTGGCGCCCTTAAGCCCCCTGCCATGCCCATGGTAGCCCTGGCAACTGTAGCTGGCCCCCAAAGCGGAAGTGGGTGGGTCCTGGCGCCCTTAAGCCCCCTGCCATGCCTAGGGTTGCACTGGCAACTCTTGCTGGCCCCCAAAGCGGAAGTGGGCGGGTCCAGGCGCCCTTAAGCCCCCTGCCATGCCCAGGGTTGTCCTGGCAACTGTTGCTGGCACCCAAAGCGGAAGTGGGCGGGTCCAGGCGCCCTTGAGCCCCCTGCCATGCCCAGGGTTGCCCTGGCAACTGTTGCTGCCCCCCAAAGCGGAAGTGGGCGGGTCCTGGCGCCCTTAAGCCCCCTGCCATGCCCAATGTTGCCCTGGCAACTGTTGCTGGCCCCCAAAGCGGAAGTGGGCGGGTCCAGGTCCCCTTAAGCCCCCTGCCATGCCCAGGGTTGCCCTGGCAACTGTTGCTGGCCCCCAAAGCGGAAGTGGGCGGGTCCAGGTCCCCTTAAGCCCCCTGCCATGCCCAGGGTTGCCCTGGCAACTGTTGCTGGCCCCCAAAGCGGAAGTGGGCGGGTCCAGGCCCCCTTAATCCCCCTGCCATGCCCAGGGTTGCCCTGGCAACTGTTGCTGGCCCCCAAAGTGGAAGTGGGGGGGTCCAGGAACCCTTAAACCCCCTCCCATGCCCAGGGTTGCCCTGGCAAATGTTGCTGGCCCCCAAAGCGGAAGTGGGCGGGTCATGGCCCCCTTAATCCCCCTGCCCTGCCCAGGGTTGCCCTGGCAACTGTTGCTGGCCCCCAAAGCGGAAGTGGGCGGGTCCAGGCCCCCTTAAGCCCCCTGCCATGCCCAGGGTTGACCTGGCAACTGTTGCTGGCCCCCAAAGCGGAAGTGGGCGGGTCCTGGCGCCCTTAAGCCCCCTGCCATGCACAGGGTTGCCCTGGCAACTGTTGCTGGCCCCCAAAGCGGAAGTGGGCGGGTCCTGGCCCCCTTAAGCCCCTTGCCATGCCCAGATTTGCCCTGGCAACTGTTGCTGGCCCCCAAAGCGGAAGTGGGCGGGTCCAGGTCCCCTTAAGCCCCCTGCCATGCCCAGGGTTGCCCTGGCAACTGTTGCTGGCCCCCAAAGCGGAAGTGGGCGGGTCCAGGTCCCCTTAAGCCCCCTGCCATGCCCAGGGTTGCCCTGGCAACTGTTGCTGGCCCCCAAAGCGGAAGTGGGCGGGTCCAGGCCCCCTTAATCCCCCTGCCATGCCCAGGGTTGCCCTGGCAACTGTTGCTGGCCCCCAAAGCGGAAGTGGGCGGGTCCAGGCACCCTTAAGCCCCCTACCATGCCCAGGGTTGCCCTGGCAACTGTTGCTGGCCCCCAAAGTGGAAGTGGGCGGGTCCAGGCCCCCTTAATACCCCTGCCATGCCCAAGGTTGCCCTGGCAACTGTTCCTGGCCCCCAAAACGGAAGTGGGCGGGTCCAGGCCCCCTTTATCCCCCTGCCATGCCCAGGGTTGCCCTGGCAACTGTTGCTGGCCCCCAAAGCGGAATTGGGCGGGTCCAGGCGCCCTTAAGCTCCCTGCCATGCCCAGGGTTGCCCTGGCAACTGTTGCTGGCCCCCAAAGCGGAAGTGGGCGGGTCCTGGCGCCCTTAAGCCCCCTGCCATGCCCAATGTTGCCCTGGCAACTGTTGCTGGCCCCCAAAGCGGAAGTGGGCGGGTCCTGACTCCCTTAAGCCCCCTGCCATGCCCAATGTTGCCCTGGCAACTGTTGCTGGCCCCCAAAGCGGAAGTGGGCGGGTTCTGGCGCCCTTAAGCCCCCTGCCATGCCCAGGGTTGCCCTGGCAACTGTTGCTGGCCCCCAAAGCGGAAGTGGGCAGGTCCAGGCGCCCTTAAGCCCCCTGTAATGCCCAGGGTTGCCCTGGCAACTGTTGCTGGCCCCCAAAGCGGAAGTGGGCGGGTCCTGACTCCCTTAAGCCCCCTGCCATGCCCAATGTTGCCCTGGCAACTGTTGCTGGCCCCCAAAGCGGAAGTGGGCGGGTTCTGGCGCCCTTAAGCCCCCTGCTATGCCCAGGGTTGCCCTGGCAACTGTTGCTGGCCCCCAAAGCGGAATTGGGCGGGTCCAGGCGCCCTTAAGCCCCCTGCCATGCCCAGGGTTGTCCTGGCAACTGTTGCTGGCCCCCAAAGCGGAAGTGGGCGGGTCCTGACTCCCTTAAGCCCCCTGCCATGCCCAATGTTGCCCTGGCAACTGTTGCTGGCCCCCAAAGCGGAAGTGGGCGGGTTCTGGCGCCCTTAAGCCCCCTGCTATGCCCAGGGTTGCCCTGGCAACTGTTGCTGGCCCCCAAAGCGGAAGTGGGAGGGTCCAGGCGCCCTTAAGCCCCCTGCCATGCCCAGGGTTGTCCTGGCAACTGTTGCTGGCCCCCAAAGCGGAAGTGGGCGGGTCCTGACTCCCTTAAGCCCCCTGCCATGCCCAATGTTGCCCTGGCAACTGTTGCTGGCCCCCAAAGCGGAAGTGGGCGGGTTCTGGCGCCCTTAAGCCCCCTGCCATGCCCAGGGTTGCCCTGGCAACTGTTGCTGGCCCCCAAAGCGGAAGTGGGCAGGTCCAGGCGCCCTTAAGCCCCCTGTAATGCCCAGGGTTGCCCTGGCAACTGTTGCTGGCCCCCAAAGCGGAAGTGGGCGGGTCCTGACTCCCTTAAGCCCCCTGCCATGCCCAATGTTGCCCTGGCAACTGTTGCTGGCCCCCAAAGCGGAAGTGGGCGGGTTCTGGCGCCCTTAAGCCCCCTGCTATGCCCAGGGTTGCCCTGGCAACTGTTGCTGGCCCCCAAAGCGGAATTGGGCGGGTCCTGGCGCCCTTAAGCCCCCTGCCATGCCCATGGTAGCCCTGGCAACTGTTGCTGGCCCCCAAAGCGGAAGTGGGTGGGTCCTGGCGCCCTTAAGCCCCCTGCCATGCCTAGGGTTGCACTGGCAACTCTTGCTGGCCCCCAAAGCGGAAGTGGGCGGGTCCAGGCGCCCTTAAGCCCCCTGCCATGCCCAGGGTTGTCCTGGCAACTGTTGCTGGCACCCAAAGCGGAAGTGGGCGGGTCCAGGCGCCCTTGAGCCCCCTGCCATGCCCAGGGTTGCCCGGGCAACTGTTGCTGCCCCCCAAAGCGGAAGTGGGCGGGTCCTGGCGCCCTTAAGCCCCCTGCCATGCCCAATGTTGCCCTGGCAACTGTTGCTGGCCCCCAAAGCGGAAGTGGGCGGGTCCAGGTCCCCTTAAGCCCCCTGCCATGCCCAGGGTTGCCCTGGCAACTGTTGCTGGCCCCCAAAGCGGAAGTGGGCGGGTCCAGGTCCCCTTAAGCCCCCTGCCATGCCCAGGGTTGCCCTGGCAACTGTTGCTGGCCCCCAAAGCGGAAGTGGGCGGGTCCAGGCCCCCTTAATCCCCCTGCCATGCCCAGGGTTGCCCTGGCAACTGTTGCTGGCCCCCAAAGTGGAAGTGGGGGGGTCCAGGAACCCTTAAGCCCCCTACCATGCCCAGGGTTGCCCTGGCAAATGTTGCTGGCCCCCAAAGCGGAAGTGGGCGGGTCCAGGCCCCCTTAATCCCCCTGCCTTGCCCAGGGTTGCCCTGGCAACTGTTGCTGGCCCCCAAAGCGGAAGTGGGCGGGTCCAGGCCCCCTTAAGCCCCCTGCCATGCCCAGGGTTGACCTGGCAACTGTTGCTGGCCCCCAAAGCGGAAGTGGGCGGGTCCTGGCGCCCTTAAGCCCCCTGCCATGCACAGGGTTGCCCTGGCAACTGTTGCTGGCCCCCAAAGCGGAAGTGAGCGGGTCCTGGCCCCCTTAAGCCCCTTGCCATGCCCAGACTTGCCCTGGCAACTGTTGCTGGCCCCCAAAGCGGAAGTGGGCGGGTCCAGGTCCCCTTAAGCCCCCTGCCATGCCCAGGGTTGCCCTGGCAACTGTTGCTGGCCCCCAAAGCGGAAGTGGGCGGGTCCAGGTCCCCTTAAGCCCCCTGCCATGCCCAGGGTTGCCCTGGCAACTGTTGCTGGCCCCCAAAGCGGAAGTGGGCGGGTCCAGGCCCCCTTAATCCCCTTGCCATGCCCAGATTTGCCCTGGCAACTGTTGCTGGCCCCCAAAGCGGAAGTGGGCGGGTCCAGGTCCCCTTAAGCCCCCTGCCATGCCCAGGGTTGCCCTGGCAACTGTTGCTGGCCCCCAAAGCGGAAGTGGGCGGGTCCAGGTCCCCTTAAGCCCCCTGCCATGCCCAGGGTTGCCCTGGCAACTGTTGCTGGCCCCCAAAGCGGAAGTGGGCGGGTCCAGGCCCCCTTAATCCCCCTGCCATGCCCAGGGTTGCCCTGGCAACTGTTGCTGGCCCCCAAAGCGGAAGTGGGCGGGTCCAGGCACCCTTAAGCCCCCTACCATGCCCAGGGTTGCCCTGGCAACTGTTGCTGGCCCCCAAAGTGGAAGTGGGCGGGTCCAGGCCCCCTTAATACCCCTGCCATGCCCAAGGTTGCCCTGGCAACTGTTCCTGGCCCCCAAAACGGAAGTGGGCGGGTCCAGGCCCCCTTTATCCCCCTGCCATGCCCAGGGTTGCCCTGGCAACTGTTGCTGGCCCCCAAAGCGGAATTGGGCGGGTCCAGGCGCCCTTAAGCTCCCTGCCATGCCCAGGGTTGCCCTGGCAACTGTTGCTGGCCCCCAAAGCGGAAGTGGGCGGGTCCTGGCGCCCTTAAGCCCCCTGCCATGCCCAATGTTGCCCTGGCAACTGTTGCTGGCCCCCAAAGCGGAAGTGGGCGGGTCCTGACTCCCTTAAGCCCCCTGCCATGCCCAATGTTGCCCTGGCAACTGTTGCTGGCCCCCAAAGCGGAAGTGGGCGGGTTCTGGCGCCCTTAAGCCCCCTGCCATGCCCAGGGTTGCCCTGGCAACTGTTGCTGGCCCCCAAAGCGGAAGTGGGCAGGTCCAGGCGCCCTTAAGCCCCCTGTAATGCCCAGGGTTGCCCTGGCAACTGTTGCTGGCCCCCAAAGCGGAAGTGGGCGGGTCCTGACTCCCTTAAGCCCCCTGCCATGCCCAATGTTGCCCTGGCAACTGTTGCTGGCCCCCAAAGCGGAAGTGGGCGGGTTCTGGCGCCCTTAAGCCCCCTGCTATGCCCAGGGTTGCCCTGGCAACTGTTGCTGGCCCCCAAAGCGGAATTGGGCGGGTCCAGGCGCCCTTAAGCCCCCTGCCATGCCCAGGGTTGTCCTGGCAACTGTTGCTGGCCCCCAAAGCGGAAGTGGGCGGGTCCTGACTCCCTTAAGCCCCCTGCCATGCCCAATGTTGCCCTGGCAACTGTTGCTGGCCCCCAAAGCGGAAGTGGGCGGGTTCTGGCGCCCTTAAGCCCCCTGCTATGCCCAGGGTTGCCCTGGCAACTGTTGCTGGCCCCCAAAGCGGAAGTGGGAGGGTCCAGGCGCCCTTAAGCCCCCTGCCATGCCCAGGGTTGTCCTGGCAACTGTTGCTGGCCCCCAAAGCGGAAGTGGGCGGGTCCTGACTCCCTTAAGCCCCCTGCCATGCCCAATGTTGCCCTGGCAACTGTTGCTGGCCCCCAAAGCGGAAGTGGGCGGGTTCTGGCGCCCTTAAGCCCCCTGCCATGCCCAGGGTTGCCCTGGCAACTGTTGCTGGCCCCCAAAGCGGAAGTGGGCAGGTCCAGGCGCCCTTAAGCCCCCTGTAATGCCCAGGGTTGCCCTGGCAACTGTTGCTGGCCCCCAAAGCGGAAGTGGGCGGGTCCTGACTCCCTTAAGCCCCCTGCCATGCCCAATGTTGCCCTGGCAACTGTTGCTGGCCCCCAAAGCGGAAGTGGGCGGGTTCTGGCGCCCTTAAGCCCCCTGCTATGCCCAGGGTTGCCCTGGCAACTGTTGCTGGCCCCCAAAGCGGAATTGGGCGGGTCCTGGCGCCCTTAAGCCCCCTGCCATGCCCATGGTAGCCCTGGCAACTGTTGCTGGCCCCCAAAGCGGAAGTGGGTGGGTCCTGGCGCCCTTAAGCCCCCTGCCATGCCTAGGGTTGCACTGGCAACTCTTGCTGGCCCCCAAAGCGGAAGTGGGCGGGTCCAGGCGCCCTTAAGCCCCCTGCCATGCCCAGGGTTGTCCTGGCAACTGTTGCTGGCACCCAAAGCGGAAGTGGGCGGGTCCAGGCGCCCTTGAGCCCCCTGCCATGCCCAGGGTTGCCCGGGCAACTGTTGCTGCCCCCCAAAGCGGAAGTGGGCGGGTCCTGGCGCCCTTAAGCCCCCTGCCATGCCCAATGTTGCCCTGGCAACTGTTGCTGGCCCCCAAAGCGGAAGTGGGCGGGTCCAGGTCCCCTTAAGCCCCCTGCCATGCCCAGGGTTGCCCTGGCAACTGTTGCTGGCCCCCAAAGCGGAAGTGGGCGGGTCCAGGTCCCCTTAAGCCCCCTGCCATGCCCAGGGTTGCCCTGGCAACTGTTGCTGGCCCCCAAAGCGGAAGTGGGCGGGTCCAGGCCCCCTTAATCCCCCTGCCATGCCCAGGGTTGCCCTGGCAACTGTTGCTGGCCCCCAAAGTGGAAGTGGGGGGGTCCAGGAACCCTTAAGCCCCCTACCATGCCCAGGGTTGCCCTGGCAAATGTTGCTGGCCCCCAAAGCGGAAGTGGGCGGGTCCAGGCCCCCTTAATCCCCCTGCCTTGCCCAGGGTTGCCCTGGCAACTGTTGCTGGCCCCCAAAGCGGAAGTGGGCGGGTCCAGGCCCCCTTAAGCCCCCTGCCATGCCCAGGGTTGACCTGGCAACTGTTGCTGGCCCCCAAAGCGGAAGTGGGCGGGTCCTGGCGCCCTTAAGCCCCCTGCCATGCACAGGGTTGCCCTGGCAACTGTTGCTGGCCCCCAAAGCGGAAGTGAGCGGGTCCTGGCCCCCTTAAGCCCCTTGCCATGCCCAGACTTGCCCTGGCAACTGTTGCTGGCCCCCAAAGCGGAAGTGGGCGGGTCCAGGTCCCCTTAAGCCCCCTGCCATGCCCAGGGTTGCCCTGGCAACTGTTGCTGGCCCCCAAAGCGGAAGTGGGCGGGTCCAGGTCCCCTTAAGCCCCCTGCCATGCCCAGGGTTGCCCTGGCAACTGTTGCTGGCCCCCAAAGCGGAAGTGGGCGGGTCCAGGCCCCCTTAATCCCCCTGCCATGCCCAGGGTTGCCCTGGCAACTGTTGCTGGCCCCCAAAGCGGAAGTGGGCGGGTCCAGGCACCCTTAAGCCCCCTACCATGCCCAGGGTTGCCCTGGCAACTGTTGCTGGCCCCCAAAGTGGAAGTGGGCGGGTCCAGGCCCCCTTAATACCCCTGCCATGCCCAAGGTTGCCCTGGCAACTGTTCCTGGCCCCCAAAACGGAAGTGGGCGGGTCCAGGCCCCCTTTATCCCCATGCCATGCCCAGGGTTGCCCTGGCAACTGTTGCTGGCCCCCAAAGCGGAATTGGGCGGGTCCAGGCGCCCTTAAGCTCCCTGCCATGCCCAGGGTTGCCCTGGCAACTGTTGCTGGCCCCCAAAGCGGAAGTGGGCGGGTCCTGGCGCCCTTAAGCCCCCTGCCATGCCCAATGTTGCCCTGGCAACTGTTGCTGGCCCCGAAAGCGGAAGTGGGCGGGTCCAGGCCCCCTTAAGCCCCCTGCCATGCCCAGGGTTCCCTGGCAACTGTTGCTGGCCCCCAAAGCGGAAGTGGGGGGGTCCAGGCGCCCTTAAGCCCCCTGTCATGCCCAGGGTTGTCCTGGCAACTGTTGCTGGCCCCCAAAGCGGAAGTGGGCGGGTCCAGGCCCCCTTAAGACCCCTGCCATGCCCAGGGTTGCCCTGGCAACTGTTGCTGGCCCCCAAAGCGGAAGTGGGCGGGTTCTGGCCCCCTTAAGCCCCCTACCATGCCCAGGGTTGCCCTGGCAACTGTTGCTGCCCCCCAAAGCGGAAGTGGGCGGGTCCAGGCCCCCTTAATCCCCCTGCCATGCCCAGTGTTGCCCTGGCAACTGTTGCTGGCCCCCAAAACGGAAGTGGGCGGGTCCAGGCACCCTTAATCCCCCTGCCATGCCCAGGGTTGCCCTGGCAACTGTTGCTGGCCCCCAAAGCGGAAGTGGGCGGGTCCAGGCCCCCTTAATCCCCCTGCCATGCCCAGGGTTGCCCTGGCAACTGTTGCTGGCCCCCAAAGCGGAAGTGGGCGGGTCCTGGCACCCTTAAGCCCCCTGCCATGCACAGGGTTGCCCTGGCAACTGTTGCTGCCCCCCAAAGCGGAAGTGGGCGGGTCCTGGCCCCCTTAAGCCCCTTGCCATGACCAGGTTTGCCCTGGCAACTGTTGCTGGCCCCCAAAGCGGAAGTGGGCGGGTCCAGGCACCCTTAAGCCCCCTGCCATGCCCAGGGTTCCCTGTCAACTGTTGCTGGCCCCCAATGCGGAAGTGGGCGGGTCCAGGCGCCCTTAAGCCCCCTGCCATGCCCAGGGTTGTCCTGGCAACTGTTGCTGGCCCCCAAAGCGGAAGTGGGCGGGTTCTGGCGCCCTTAAGCCCCCTGCCATGCCCAATGTTGCCCTGGCAACTGTTGCTGGCCCCCAAAGCGGAAGTGGGCGGGTTCTGGCGCCCTTAAGCCCCCTGCCATGCCCAGGGTTGCCCTGGCAACTGTTGCTGGCCCCCAAAGCGGAAGTGGGCAGGTCCAGGCGCCCTTAAGCCCCCTGTAATGCCAAGGGTTGCCCTGGCAACTGTTGCTGGCCCCCAAAGCGAAAGTGGGCGGGTCCTGGCGCCCTTAAGCCCCCTGGTATGCCCAGGGTTGCCCTGGCAACTGTTGCTGGCCCCCAAAGCGGAAGTGGGCGGGTCCTTGCGCCCTTAAGCCCCCTGCCATGCCCAGGGTTGCCCTGGCAACTGTTGCTGGCCCCCAAAGCGGAAGTGGGCGGGTCCTGGCGCCCTTAAGCCCCCTGCCATGCCCATGGTAGCCCTGGCAACTGTTGCTGGCCCCCAAAGCGGAAGTGGGTGGGTCCTGGCGCCCTTAAGCCCCCTGCCATGCCCAGGGTTGCCCTGGCAACTGTTGCTGGCCCCCAAAGCGGAAGTGGGCGGGTCCTGGCCCCCTTAAGCCCCCTGCCATGCCCAAAGTTGCCCTGGCAACTGTTGCTGGCCCCCAAAGCGGAAGTGGGCGGGTCCTGACTCCCTTAAGCCCCCTGCCATGCCCAATGTTGCCCTGGCAACTGTTGCTGGCCCCCAAAGCGGAAGTGGGCGGGTTCTGGCGCCCTTAAGCCCCCTGCTATGCCCAGGGTTGCCCTGGCAACTGTTGCTGGCCCCCAAAGCGGAAGTGGGCGGGTCCTGGCGCCCTTAAGCCCCCTGCCATGCCCATGGTAGCCCTGGCAACTGTTGCTGGCCCCCAAAGCGGAAGTGGGCGGGTCCAGGCCCCCTTAAGCCCCCTGCCATGCCCAGGGTTCCCTGGCAACTGTTGCTGGCCCCCAAAGCGGAAGTGGGCGGGTCCAGGCGCCCTTAAGCCCCCTGCCATGCCCAGGGTTGTCCTGGCAACTGTTGCTGGCCCCCAAAGCGGAAGTGGGCGGGTCCAGGCCCCCTTAAGCCCCCTGCCATGCCCAGGGTTGCCCTGGCAACTGTTGCTGGCCCCCAAAGCGGAAGTGGGCGGGTCCTGGCCCCCTTAAGCCCCCTGCCATGCCCAAAGTTGCCCTGGCAACTGTTGCTGGCCCCCAAAGCGGAAGTGGGCGGGTCCTGGCCCCCTTAAGCCCCTTGCCATGCCCAGGTTTGCCCTGGCAACTGTTGCTGGCCCCCAAAGCGGAAGTGGGCGGGTCCAGGTCCCCTTAAGCCCCCTGCCATGCCCAGGGTTGCCCTGGCAACTGTTGCTGGCCCCCAAAGCGGAAGTGGGCGGGTCCAGGTCCCCTTAAGCCCCCTGCCATGCCCAGGGTTGCCCTGGCAACTGTTGCTGGCCCCCAAAGCGGAAGTGGGCGGGTCCAGGCCCCCTTAATCCCCCTGCCATGCCCAGGGTTGCCCTGGCAACTGTTGCTGGCCCCCAAAGCGGAAGTGGGCGGGTCCAGGCACCCTTAAGCCCCCTGCCATGCCCAGGGTTGCCCTGGCAACTGTTGCTGGCCCCCAAAACGGAAGTGGGCGGGTCCAGGCCCCCTTAATCCCCCTGCCATGCCCAGGGTTGCCCTGGCAACTGTTGCTGGCCCCCAAAGCGGAAGTGGGCGGGTCCAGGCACCCTTAAGCCCCCTGCCATGCCCAGGGTTCCTTGTCAACTGTTGCTGGCCCCCAAAGCGGAAGTGGGTGGGTCCAGGCGCCCTTAAGCCCCCTGCCATGCCCAGGGTTGTCCTGGCAACTGTTGCTGGCCCCCAAAGCGGAAGTGGGCGGGTCCTGACTCCCTTAAGCCCCCTGCCATGCCCAATGTTGCCCTGGCAACTGTTGCTGGCCCCCAAAGCGGAAGTGGGCGGGTTCTGGCGCCCTTAAGCCCCCTGCCATGCCCAGGGTTGCCCTGGCAACTGTTGCTGGCCCCCAAAGCGGAAGTGGGCAGGTCCAGGCGCCCTTAAGCCCCCTGTAATGCCCAGGGTTGCCCTGGCAACTGTTGCTGGCCCCCAAAGCGGAAGTGGGCGGGTCCTTGCGCCCTTAAGCCCCCTGCCATGCCCAGGGTTGCCCTGGCAACTGTTGCTGGCCCCCAAAGCGGAAGTGGGCGGGTCCTGGCGCCCTTAAGCCCCCTGCCATGCCCATGGTAGCCCTGGCAACTGTTGCTGGCCCCCAAAGCGGAAGTGGGTGGGTCCTGGCGCCCTTAAGCCCCCTGCCATGCCCAGGGTTGCCCTGGCAACTGTTGCTGGCCCCCAAAGCGGAAGTGGGCGGGTCCTGGCCCCCTTAAGCCCCCTGCCATGCCCAAAGTTGCCCTGGCAACTGTTGCTGGCCCCCAAAGCGGAAGTGGGCGGGTCCTGACTCCCTTAAGCCCCCTGCCATGCCCAATGTTGCCCTGGCAACTGTTGCTGGCCCCCAAAGCGGAAGTGGGCGGGTTCTGGCGCCCTTAAGCCCCCTGCTATGCCCAGGGTTGCCCTGGCAACTGTTGCTGGCCCCCAAAGCGGAATTGGGCGGGTCCTGGCGCCCTTAAGCCCCCTGCCATGCCCATGGTAGCCCTGGCAACTGTTGCTGGCCCCCAAAGCGGAAGTGGGTGGGTCCTGGCGCCCTTAAGCCCCCTGCCATGCCTAGGGTTGCACTGGCAACTCTTGCTGGCCCCCAAAGCGGAAGTGGGCGGGTCCAGGCGCCCTTAAGCCCCCTGCCATGCCCAGGGTTGTCCTGGCAACTGTTGCTGGCACCCAAAGCGGAAGTGGGCGGGTCCAGGCGCCCTTAAGCCCCCTGCCATGCCCAGGGTTGTCCTGGCAACTGTTGCTGGCCCCCAAAGCGGAAGTGGGCGGGTCCTGACTCCCTTAAGCCCCCTGCCATGCCCAATGTTGCCCTGGCAACTGTTGCTGGCCCCCAAAGCGGAAGTGGGCGGGTCCTGGCCCCCTTAAGCCCCTTGCCATGCCCAGGTTTGCCCTGGCAACTGTTGCTGGCCCCCAAAGCGGAAGTGGGCGGGTCCAGGTCCCCTTAAGCCCCCTGCCATGCCCAGGGTTGCCCTGGCAACTGTTGCTGGCCCCCAAAGCGGAAGTGGGCGGGTCCAGGTCCCCTTAAGCCCCCTGCCATGCCCAGGGTTGCCCTGGCAACTGTTGCTGGCCCCCAAAGTGGAAGTGGGGGGGTCCAGGCACCCTTAAGCCCCCTACCATGCCCAGGGTTGCCCTGGCAACTGTTGCTGGCCCCCAAAGCGGAAGTGGGAGGGTCCAGGCCCCCTTAATCCCCCTGCCCTGCCCAGGGTTGCCCTGGCAACTGTTGCTGGCCCCCAAAGCGGAAGTGGGCGGGTCCAGGCACTCTTAAGCCCCCTACCATGCCCAGGGTTGCCCTGGCAACTGTTGCTGGCCCCCAAAGCGGAAGTGGGCGGGTCCTGGCGCCCTTAAGCCCCCTGCCATGCACAGGGTTGCCCTGGCAACTGTTGCTGGCCCCCAAAGCGGAAGTGGGCGGGTCCTGGCCCCCTTAAGCCCCTTGCCATGCCCAGATTTGCCCTGGCAACTGTTGCTGGCCCCCAAAGCGGAAGTGGGCGGGTCCAGGTCCCCTTAAGCCCCCTGCCATGCCCAGGGTTGCCCTGGCAACTGTTGCTGGCCCCCAAAGCGGAAGTGGGCGGGTCCAGGTCCCCTTAAGCCCCCTGCCATGCCCAGGGTTGCCCTGGCAACTGTTGCTGGCCCCCAAAGCGGAAGTGGGCGGGTCCAGGCCCCCTTAATCCCCCTGCCATGCCCAGGGTTGCCCTGGCAACTGTTGCTGGCCCCCAAAGCGGAAGTGGGCGGGTCCAGGCACCCTTAAGCCCCCTACCATGGCCAGGGTTGCCCTGGCAACTGTTGCTGGCCCCCAAAGCGGAAGTGGGCGGGTCCAGGCCCCCTTAATCCCCCTGCCATGCCCAAGGTTGCCCTGGCAACTGTTGCTGGCCCCCAAAACGGAAGTGGGCGGGTCCAGGCCCCCTTAATCCTCCTGCCATGCCCAGGGTTGCCCTGGCAACTGTTGCTGGCCCCCAAAGCGAAAGTGGGCGGGTCCAGGCGCCCTTAAGCTCCCTACCATGCCCAGGGTTGCCCTGGCAACTGTTGCTGGCCCCCAAACCGGAAGTGGGCGGGTCCTGGCGCCCTTAAGCCCCCTGCCTTGCCCAATGTTGCCCTGGCAACTGTTGCTGGCCCCCAAAGCGGAAGTGGGCGGGTCCAGGCCCCCTTAAACCCCCTGCCATGCCCAGGGTTCCCTGGCAACTGTTGCTGGCCCCCAAAGCGGAAGTGGGCGGGTCCAGGCGCCCTTAAGCCCCCTGCCATGCCCAGGGTTGCCCTGGCAACTGTTGCTGTCCCCCAAAGCGGAAGTGGGCGGGTCCAGGCACCCTTAAGCCCCCTGCCATGCCCAGGGTTGCCCTGGCAACTGTTGCTGGCCCCCAAAACGGAAGTGGGCGGGTCCAGGCACCCTTAATCCCCCTGCCATGCCCAGGGTTGCCCTGGCAACTGTTGCTGGCCCCCAAAGCGGAAGTGGGCGGGTCCAGGCCCCCTTAATCCCCCTGCCATGCCCAGGGTTGCCCTGGCAACTGTTGCTGGCCCCCAAAGCGGAAGTGGGCGGGTCCAGGCACCCTTAAGCCCCCTACCATGCCCAGGGTTGCCCTAGCAACTGTTGCTGGCCCCCAAAGCGGAAGTGGGCGGGTCCAGGCCCCCTTAATCCCCCTGCCATGCCCAGGGTTGCCCTGGCAACTGTTGCTGGCCCCCAAAACGGAAGTGGGCGGGTCCAGGCACCCTTAATCCCCCTGCCATGCCCAGGGTTGCCCTGGCAACTGTTTCTGGCCCCCAAAGCGGAAGTGGGCGGGTCCAGGTCCCCTTAAGCCCCCTGCCATGCCAAGGGTTGCCCTGGCAACTGTTGCTGGCCCCCAAAGCGGAAGTGGGCGGGTCCTGGCCCCCTTAAGCCCCCTGCCATGCCCAAAGTTGCCCTGGCAACTGTTGCTGGCCCCCAAAGCGGAAGTGGGCGGGTCCTGGCCCCCTTAAGCCCCTTGCCATGCCCAGGTTTGCCCTGGAAACTGTTGCTGGCCCCCAAAGCGGAAGTGGGCAGGTCCAGGTCCCCTTAAGCCCCCTGCCATGCCCAGGGTTGCCCTGGCAACTGTTGCTGGCCCCCAAAGCGGAAGTGGGCGGGTCCAGGTCCCCTTAAGCCCCCTGCCATGCCCAGGGTTGCCCTGGCAACTGTTGCTGGCCCCCAAAGTGGAAGTGGGGGGGTCCAGGCATCCTTAAGCCCCCTACCATGCCCAGGGTTGCCCTGGCAAATGTTGCTGGCCCCCAAAGCGGAAGTGGGCGGGTCCAGGCCCCCTTAATCCCCCTGCCCTGCCCAGGGTTGCCCTGGCAACTGTTGCTGGCCCCCAAAGCGGAAGTGGGCGGGTCCAGGCACTCTTAAGCCCCCTACCATGCCCAGGGTTGCCCTGGCAACTGTTGCTGGCCCCCAAAGCGGAAGTGGGCGGGTCCAGGCCCCCTTAAGCCCCCTGCCATGCCCAGGGTTGCCCTGGCAACTGTTGCTGGCCCCCAAAGCGGAAGTGGGCGGGTCCTGGCGCCCTTAAGCCCCCTGCCATGCACAGGGTTGCCCTGGCAACTGTTGCTGGCCCCCAAAGCGGAAGTGGGCGGGTCCTGGCCCCCTTAAGCCTCTTGCCATGCCCAGATTTGCCCTGGCAACTGTTGCTGGCCCCCAAAGCGGAAGTGGGCGGGTCCAGGTCCCCTTAAGCCCCCTGCCATGCCCAGGGTTGCCCTGGCAACTGTTGCTGGCCCCCAAAGCGGAAGTGGGCGGGTCCAGGTCCCCTTAAGCCCCCTGCCATGCCCAGGGTTGCCCTGGCAACTGTTGCTGGCCCCCAAAGCGGAAGTGGGCGGGTCCAGGCCCCCTTAATCCCCCTGCCATGCCCAGGGTTGCCCTGGCAACTGTTGCTGGCCCCCAAAGCGGAAGTGGGGGGGTCCAGGCACCCTTAAGCCCCCTACCATGCCCAGGGTTGCCCTGGCAACTGTTGCTGGCCCCCAAAGCGGAAGTGGGCGGGTCCAGGCCCCCTTAATCCCCCTGCCCTGCCCAGGGTTGCCCTGGCAACTGTTGCTGGCCCCCAAAGCGGAAGTGGGCGGGTCCAGGTACTCTTAAGCCCCCTACCATGCCCAGGGTTGCCCTGGCAACTGTTGCTGGCCCCCAAAGCGGAAGTGGGCGGGTCCAGGCCCCCTTAAGCCCCCTGCCATGCCCAGGGTTGCCCTGGCAACTGTTGCTGGCCCCCAAAGCGGAAGTGGGCGGGTCCTGGCGCCCTTAAGCCCCCTGCCATGCACAGGGTTGCCCTGGCAACTGTTGCTGGCCCCCAAAGCGGAAGTGGGCGGGTCCTGGCCCCCTTAAGCCCCTTGCCATGCCCAGATTTGCCCTGGCAACTGTTGCTGGCCCCCAAAGCGGAAGTGGGTGGGTCCAGGTCCCCTTAAGCCCCCTGCCATGCCCAGGGTTGCCCTGGCAACTGTTGCTGGCCCCCAAAGCGGAAGTGGGCGGGTCCAGGTCCCCTTAAGCCCCCTGCCATGCCCAGGGTTGCCCTGGCAACTGTTGCTGGCCCCAAAAGCGGAAGTGGGCGGGTCCAGGCCCCCTTAATCCCCCTGCCATGCCCAGGGTTGCCCTGGCAACTGTTGCTGGCCCCCAAAGCGGAAGTGGGCGGGTCCAGGCACCCTTAAGCCCCCTACCATGCCCAGGGTTGCCCTGGCAACTGTTGCTGGCCCCCAAAGCGGAAGTGGGCGGGTCCAGGCCCCCTTAATCCCCCTGCCATGCCCAAGGTTGCCCTGGCAACTGTTGCTGGCCCCCAAAACGGAAGTGGGCGGGTCCAGGCCCCCTTAATTTTCCTGCCATGCCCAGGGTTGCCCTGGCAACTGTTGCTGGCCCCCAAAGCGAAAGTGGGCGGGTCCAGGCGCCCTTAAGCTCCCTACCATGCCCAGGGTTGCCCTGGCAACTGTTGCTGGCCCCCAAAGCGGAAGTGGGCGGGTCCTGGCGCCCTTAAGCCCCCTGCCATGCCCAATGTTGCCCTGGCAACTGTTGCTGGCCCCCAAAGCGGAAGTGGGCGGGTCCAGGCCCCCTTAAGCCCCCTGCCATGCCCAGGGTTCCTTGGCAACTGTTGCTGGCCCCCAAAGCGGAAGTGGGCGGGTCCAGGCGCCCTTAAGCCCCCTGCCATGCCCAGGGTTGCCCTGGCAACTGTTGCTGTCCCCCAAAGCGGAAGTGGGCGGGTCCAGGCACCCTTAAGCCCCCTGCCATGCCCAGGGTTGCCCTGGCAACTGTTGCTGGCCCCCAAAACGGAAGTGGGCGGGTCCAGGCACCCTTAATCCCCCTGCCATGCCCAGGGTTGCCCTGGCAACTGTTGCTGGCCCCCAAAGCGGAAGTGGGCGGGTCCAGGCCCCCTTAATCCCCCTGCCATGCCCAGGGTTGCCCTGGCAACTGTTGCTGGCCCCCAAAGCGGAAGTGGGCGGGTCCAGGCACCCTTAAGCCCCCTACCATGCCCAGGGTTGCCCTAGCAACTGTTGCTGGCCCCCAAAGCGGAAGTGGGCGGGTCCAGGCCCCCTTAATCCCCCTGCCATGCCCAGGGTTGCTGTTGCTGGCCCCCAAAACGGAAGTGGGCGGGTCCAGGCACCCTTAATCCCCCTGCCATGCCCAGGGTTGCCCTGGCAACTGTTTCTGGCCCCCAAAGCGGAAGTGGGCGGGTCCAGGTCCCCTTAAGCCCCCTGCCATGCCCAGGGTTGCCCTGGCAACTGTTGCTGGCCCCCAAGGCGGAAGTGGGCGGGTCCTGGCCCCCTTAAGCCCCCTGCAATGCCCAAAGTTGCCCTGGCAACTGTTGCTGGCCCCCAAAGCGGAAGTGGGCGGGTCCTGGCCCCCTTAAGCCCCTTGCCATGCCCAGGTTTGCCCTGGCAACTGTTGCTGGCCCCCAAAGCGGAAGTGGGCGGGTCCAGGTCCCCTTAAGCCCCCTGCCATGCCCAGGGTTGCCCTGGCAACTGTTGCTGGCCCCCAAAGCGGAAGTGGGCGGGTCCAGGTCCCCTTAAGCCCCCTGCCATGCCCAGGGTTGCCCTGGCAACTGTTGCTGGCCCCCAAAGTGGAAGTGGGGGGTCCAGGCATCCTTAAGCCCCCTACCATGCCCAGGGTTGCCCTGGCAAATGTTGCTGGCCCCCAAAGCGGAAGTGGGCGGGTCCAGGCCCCCTTAATCCCCCTGCCCTGCCCAGGGTTGCCCTGGCAACTGTTGCTGGCCCCCAAAGCGGAAGTGGGCGGGTCTAAGCACTCTTAAGCCCCCTACCATGCCCAGGGTTGCCCTGGCAACTGTTGCTGGCCCCCAAAGCGGAAGTGGGCGGGTCCAGGCCCCCTTAAGCCCCCTGTCATGCCCAGGGTTGCCCTGGCAACTGTTGCTGGCCCCCAAAGCGGAAGTGGGCGGGTCCAGGCCCCCTTAATCCCCCTGCCATGCCCAGGGTTGCCCTGGCAACTGTTGCTGGCCCCCAAAGCGGAAGTGGGCGGGTCCAGGCACCCTTAAGCCCCCTACCATGCCCAGGGTTGCCCTGGCAACTGTTGCTGGCCCCCAAAGTGGAAGTGGGCGGGTCCAGGCCCCCTTAATACCCCTGCCATGCCCAAGGTTGCCCTGGCAACTGTTGCTGGCCCCCAAAACGGAAGTGGGCGGGTGCAGGCCCCCTTTATCCCCCTGCCATGCCCAGGGTTGCCCTGGCAACTGTTGCTGGCCCCCAAAGCGGAAGTGGGCGGGTCCAGGCGCCCTTAAGCTCCCTGCCATGCCCAGGGTTGCCCTGGCAACTGTTGCTGGCCCCCAAAGCGGAAGTGGGCGGGTCCTGGCGCCCTTAAGCCCCCTGACATGCCCAATGTTGCCCTGGCAACTGTTGCTGGCCCCCAAAGCGGAAGTGGGCGGGTCCAGGTCCCCTTAAGCCCCCTGCCATGCCCAGGGTTGCCCTGGCAACTGTTGCTGGCCCCCAAGGCGGAAGTGGGCGGGTCCTGGCCCCCTTAAGCCCCCTGCAATGCACAAAGTTGCCCTGGCAACTGTTGCTGGCCCCCAAAGCGGAAGTGGGCGGGTCCTGGCCCCCTTAAGCCCCTTGCCATGCCCAGGTTTGCCCTGGCAACTGTTGCTGGCCCCCAAAGCGGAAGTGGGGGGGTCCAGGCACTCTTAAGCCCCCTACCATGCCCAGGGTTGCCCTGGCAACTGTTGCTGGCCCCCAAAGCGGAAGTGGGCGGGTCCAGGCCCCCTTAAGCCCCCTGCCATGCCCAGGGTTGCCCTGGCAACTGTTGCTGGACCCCAAAGCGGAAGTGGGCGGGTCCTGGCGCCCTTAAGCCCCCTGCCATGCACAGGGTTGCCCTGGCAACTGTTGCTGGCCCCCAAAGCGGAAGTGGGCGGGTCCTGGCCCCCTTAAGCCCCTTGCCATGCCCAGATTTGCCCTGGCAACTGTTGCTGGTTCCCAAAGCGGAAGTGGGCGGGTCCAGGTCCCCTTAAGCCCCCTGCCATGCCCAGGGTTGCCCTGGCAACTGTTGCTGGCCCCCAAAGCGGAAGTGGGCGGGTCCAGGTCCCCTTAAGCCCCCTGCCATGCCCAGGGTTGCCCTGGCAACTGTTGCTGGCCCCCAAAGCGGAAGTGGGCGGGTCCAGGCCCCCTTAATCCCCCTGCCATGCCCAGGGTTGCCCTGGCAACTGTTGCTGGCCCCCAAAGCGGAAGTGGGCGGGTCCAGGCACCCTTAAGCCCCCTACCATGCCCAGGGTTGCCCTGGCAACTGTTGCTGGCCCCCAAAGTGGAAGTGGGCGGGTCCAGGCCCCCTTAATACCCCTGCCATGCCCAAGGTTGCCCTGGCAACTGTTACTGGCCCCCAAAACGGAAGTGGGCGGGTCCAGGCCCCCTTTATCCCCCTGCCATGCCCAGGGTTGCCCTGGCAACTGTTGCTGGCCCCCAAAGCGGAAGTGGGCGGGTCCAGGCACCCTTAAGCCCCCTACCATGCCCAGGGTTGCCCTGGCAACTGTTGCTGGCCCCCAAAGTGGAAGTGGGCGGGTCCAGGCCCCCTTAATACCCCTGCCATGCCCAAGGTTGCCCTGGCAACTGTTGCTGGCCCCCAAAGCGGAAGTGGGCGGGTCCAGGCGCCCTTAAGCTCCCTGCCATGCCCAGGGTTGCCCTGGCAACTGTTGCTGGCCCCCAAAGCGGAAGTGGGCGGGTCCTGGCGCCCTTAAGCCCCCTGCCATGCCCAATGTTGCCCTGGCAACTGTTGCTGGCCCCCAAAGCGGAAGTGGGCGGGTCCAGGCCCCCTTAAGCCCCCTGCCATGCCCAGGGTTCCCTGGCAACTGTTGCTGGCCCCCAAAGCGGAAGTGGGCGGGTCCAGGCGCCCTTAAGCCCCCTGTCATGCCCAGGGCTGTCCTGGCAACTGTTGCTGGCCCCCAAAGCGGAAGTGGGCGGGTCCAGGCCCCCTGCCATGCCCAGGGTTGCCCTGGCAACTGTTGCTGGCCCCCAAAGCGGAAGTGGGCGGGTCCTGGCCCCCTTAAGCCCCCTACCATGCCCAGGGTTGCCCTGGCAACTGGTGCTGCCCCCCAAAGCGGAAGTGGGCGGGTCCAGGCCCCCTTAATCCCCCTGCCATGCCCAGTGTTGCCCTGGCAACTGTTGCTGGCCCCCAAAACGGAAGTGGGCGGGTCCAGGCACCCTTAATCCCCCTGCCATGCCCAGGGTTGCCCTGGCAACTGTTGCTGGCCCCCAAAGCGGAAGTGGGCGGGTCCAGGCCCCCTTAATCCCCCTGCCATGCCCAGGGTTGCCCTGGCAACTGTTGCTGGCCCCCAAAGCGGAAGTGGGCGGGTCCAGGCACCCTTAAGCCCCCTGCCATGCCCAGGGTTGCCCTGGCAACTGTTGCTGGCCCCCAAAGCGGAAGTGGGCGGGTCCAGGCCCCCTTAATCCCCCTGCCATGCCCAGGGTTGTCCTGGCAACTGTTGCTGGCCCCCAAAACGGAAGTGGGCGGGTCCAGGCACCCTTAATCCCCCTGCCATGCCCAGGGTTGCCCTGGCAACTGTTGCTGGCCCCCAAAGCGGAAGTGGGCGGGTCCAGGTCCCCTTAAGCCCCCTGCCATGCCCAGGGTTGCCCTGGCAACTGTTGCTGGCCCCCAAAGAGGAAGTGGGCGGGTCCTGGCCACCTTAAGCCCCCTGCCATGCCCAAAGTTGCCCTGGCAACTGTTGCTGGCCCCCAAAGCGGAAGTGGGCGGGTCCAGGCACCCTTAAGCCCCGTACCATGCCCAGGGTTGCCCTGGCAACTGTTGCTGGCCCCCAAAGCGGAAGTGGACGGGTCCAGGCCCCCTTAATCCCCCTGCCCTGCCCAGGGTTGCCCTGGCAACTGTTGCTGGCCCCCAAAGCGGAAGTGGGCGGGTCCAGGCACTCTTAAGCCCCCTACCATGCCCAGGGTTGCCCTGGCAACTGTTGCTGGCCCCCAAAGCGGAAGTGGGCGGGTCCAGGCACCCTTAAGCCCCCTACCATGCCCAGGGTTGCCCTGGCAACTGTTGCTGGCCCCCAAAGCGGAAGTGGGCGGGTCCAGGCCCCCTTAATCCCCCTGCCCTGCCCAGGGTTGCCCTGGCAACTGTAGCTGGCCCCCAAAGCGGAAGTGGGTGGGTCCAGGCACTCTTAAGCCCCCTACCATGCCCAGGGTTGCCCTGGCAACTGTTGCTGGCCCCCAAAGCGGAAGTGGGCGGGTCCAGGCCCCCTTAATCCCCCTGCCCTGCCCAGGGTTGCCCTGGCAACTGTTGCTGGCCCCCAAAGCGGAAGTGGGCGGGTCCAGGCACCCTTAAGCCCCCTACCATGCCCAGGGTTGCCCTGGCAACTGTTGCTGGCCCCCAAAGCGGAAGTGGGCGGGTCCAGGCCCCCTTAAGCCCCCTGCCATGCCCAGGGTTGCCCTTGCAACTGTTGCTGGCCCCCAAAGCGGATTTGGGCGGGTCCTGGCGCCCTTAAGCCCCCTGCCATGCACAGGGTTGCCCTGGCAACTGTTGCTGGCCCCCAAAGCGGAAGTGGGCGGGTCCTGGCCCCCTTAAGCCCCTTGCCATGCCCAGGTTTGCTCTGGCAACTGTTGCTGGCCCCCAAAGCGGAAGTGGGCGGGTCCAGGTCCCCTTAAGCCCTCTGCCATGCCCAGGGTTGCCCTGGCAACTGTTGCTGGCCCCCAAAGCGGAAGTGGGCGGGTCCAGGTCCCCTTAAGCCCCCTGCCATGCCCAGGGTTGCCCTGGCAACTGTTGCTGGCCCCCAAAGCGGAAGTGGGCGGGTCCAGGCCCCCTTAATCCCCCTGCCATGCCTCGGGTTGCCCTGGCAACTGTTGCTGGCCCCCAAAGCGGAAGTGGGCGGGTCCAGGCACCCTTAAGCCCCCTACCATGCCCAGGGTTGCCCTGGCAACTGTTGCTGGCCCCCAAAGCGGAAGTGGGCGGGTCCAGGCCCCCTTAATCCCCCTGCCATGCCCAGGGTTGCCCTGGCAACTGTTGCTGGTCCCCAAAACGGAAGTGGGCGGGTCCAGGCCCCCTTAATCCCCCTGCCATGTCCAGGGTTGCCCTGGCAACTGTTGCTGGCCCCCAAAGCGGAAGTGGGCGGGTCCAGGCACCCTTAAGCCCCCTACCATGCCCAGGGTTGCCCTGGCAACTGTTGCTGGCCCCCAAAGCGGAAGTGGACGGGTCCAGGCCCCCTTAATCCCCCTGCCCTGCCCAGGGTTGCCCTGGCAACTGTTGCTGGCCCCCAAAGCGGAAGTGGGCGGGTCCAGGCACCCTTAAGCCCCCTACCATGCCCAGGGTTGCCCTGGCAACTGTTGCTGGCCCCCAAAGCGGAAGTGGGCGGGTCCAGGCCCCCTTAAGCCCCCTGCCATGCCCAGGGTTGCCCTGGCAACTGTTGCTGGCCCCCAAAGCGGAAGTGGGCGGGTCCTGGCGCCCTTAAGCCCCCTGCCATGCACAGGGCTGCACTGGCAACTGTTGCTGGCCCCCAAAGTGGAAGTGGGCGGGTTCTGGCGCCCTTAAGCCCCCTGCCATGCCCAGGGTTGCCCTGGCAACTGTTGCTGGCCCCGAAAGCGGAAGTGGGCGGGTCCAGGCACCCTTAAGCCCCCTACCATGCCCAGGGTTGCCGTGGCAACTGTTGCTGGCCCACAAAGCGGAAGTGGACGGGTCCAGGCGCCCTTAAGCCCCCTGCCTTGCCCAGGGTTGCCCTGGCAACTGTTGCTGGCCCCCAAAGCAGAAGTGGGTGGGTCCAGGCCCCCTTAAGCCCCCTGCCATGCCCAGGGTTGCCCTGGCAACTGTTGCTGCCCCCCAAAGCGGAAGTGGGCGGGTCCTGGCCCCCTTAAGCCCCCTGCCATGCCCAAAGTTGCCCTGGCAACTGTTGCTGGCCCCCAAAGCGGAAGTGGGCGGGTCCAGGTCCCCTTAAGCCCCCTGCTATGCCCAGGGTTGCCCTGGCAACTGTTGCTGGCCCCCAAAGCGGAAGTGGGCGGGTCCAGGAACTCTTAAGCCCCCTACCATGCCCAGGGTTGCCCTGGCAACTGTTGCTGGCCCCCAAAGCGGAAGTGGGCGGGTCCAGGCCCCCTTAAGCCCCCTGCCATGCCCAGGGTTGCCCTGGCAACTGTTGCTGGCCCCCAAAGCGGAAGTGGGCGGGTCCTGGCGCCCTTAAGCCCCCTGCCATGCACAGGGTTGCCCTGGCAACTGTTGCTGCCTCCCAAAGCGGAAGTGGGCGGGTCCTGGCCCCCTTAAGCCCCTTGCCATGACCAGGTTTGCCCTGGCAACTGTTGCTTGCGCCCAAAGCGGAAGTGGGCGGGTCCAGGTCCCCTTAAGCCCCCTGCCATGCCCAGGGTTGCCCTGGCAACTCTTGCTGGCCCCCAAAGCGGAAGTGGGCGGGTCCAGGCACCCTTAAGCCCCCTGCCATGCCCAGGGTTCCCTGTCAACTGTTGCTGGCCCCCAAAGCGGAAGTGGGCGGGTCCAGGCACCCTTAAGCCCCCTACCATGCCCAGGGTTGCCCTGGCAACTGTTGCTGGCCCCCAAAGTGGAAGTGGGCGGGTCCAGGCCCCCTTAATACCCCTGCCATGCCCAAGGTTGCCCTGGCAACTGTTGCTGGCCCCCAAAACGGAAGTGGGCGGGTGCAGGCCCCCTTTATCCCCCTGCCATGCCCAGGGTTGCCCTGGCAACTGTTGCTGGCCCCCAAAGCGGAAGTGGGCGGGTCCAGGCGCCCTTAAGCTCCCTGCCATGCCCAGGGTTGCCCTGGCAACTGTTGCTGGCCCCCAAAGCGGAAGTGGGCGGGTCCTGGCGCCCTTAAGCCCCCTGACATGCCCAATGTTGCCCTGGCAACTGTTGCTGGCCCCCAAAGCGGAAGTGGGCGGGTCCAGGTCCCCTTAAGCCCCCTGCCATGCCCAGGGTTGCCCTGGCAACTGTTGCTGGCCCCCAAGGCGGAAGTGGGCGGGTCCTGGCCCCCTTAAGCCCCCTGCAATGCCCAAAGTTGCCCTGGCAACTGTTGCTGGCCCCCAAAGCGGAAGTGGGCGGGTCCTGGCCCCCTTAAGCCCCTTGCCATGCCCAGGTTTGCCCTGGCAACTGTTGCTGGCCCCCAAAGCGGAAGTGGGCGGGTCCAGGTCCCCTTAAGCCCCCTGCCATGCCCAGGGTTGCCCTGGCAACTGTTGCTGGCCCCCAAAGCGGAAGTGGGCGGGTCCAGGTCCCCTTAAGCCCCCTGCCATGCCCAGGGTTGCCCTGGCAACTGTTGCTGGCCCCCAAAGCGGAAGTGGGCGGGTCCAGGCCCCCTTAATCCCCCTGCCATGCCCAGGGTTGCCCTGGCAACTGTTGCTGGCCCCCAAAGCGGAATTGGGCGGGTCCAGGCACCCTTAAGCCCCCTACCATGCCCAGGGTTGCCCTGGCAACTGTTGCTGGCCCCCAAAGTGGAAGTGGGCGGGTCCAGGCCCCCTTAATACCCCTGCCATGCCCAAGGTTGCCCTGGCAACTGTTACTGGCCCCCAAAACGGAAGTGGGCGGGTCCAGGCCCCCTTTATCCCCCTGCCATGCCCAGGGTTGCCCTGGCAACTGTTGCTGGCCCCCAAAGCGGAAGTGGGCGGGTCCAGGCGCCCTTAAGCTCCCTGCCATGCCCAGGGTTGCCCTGGCAACTGTTGCTGGCCCCCAAAGCGGAAGTGGGCGGGTCCTGGCGCCCTTAAGCCCCCTGCCATGCCCAATGTTGCCCTGGCAACTGTTGCTGGCCCCCAAAGCGGAAGTGGGCGGTTCCAGGCCCCCTTAAGCCCCCTGCCATGCCCAGGGTTCCCTGGCAACTGTTGCTGGCCCCCAAAGCGGAAGTGGGCGGGTCCAGGCGCCCTTAAGCCCCCTGTCATGCCCAGGGTTGTCCTGGCAACTGTTGCTGGCCCCCAAAGCGGAAGTGGGCGGGTCCAGGCCCCCTGCCATGCCCAGGGTTGCCCTGGCAACTGTTGCTGGCCCCCAAAGCGGAAGTGGGCGGGTCCTAGCCCCCTTAAGCCCCCTACCATGCCCAGGGTTGCCCTGGCAACTGGTGCTGCCCCCCAAAGCGGAAGTGGGCGGGTCCAGGCCCCCTTAATCCCCCTGCCATGCCCAGTGTTGCCCTGGCAACTGTTGCTGGCCCCCAAAACGGAAGTGGGCGGGTCCAGGCACCCTTAATCCCCCTGCCATGCCCAGGGTTGCCCTTGCAACTGTTGCTGGCCCCCAAAGCGGAAGTGGGCGGCTCTAGGCCCTCTTAATCCCCCTGCCATGCCCAGGGTTGCCCTGGCAACTGTTGCTGGCCCCCAAAGCGGAAGTGGGCGGGTCCAGGCCCCCTTAAGCCCCCTGCCATGCCCAGGGTTGCCCTGGCAACTGTTGCTGGCCCCCAAAGCGGAAGTGGGCGGGTCCAGGCCCCCTTAATCCCCCTGCCATGCCCAGGGTTGTCCTGGCAACTGTTGCTGGCCCCCAAAACGGAAGTGGGCGGGTCCAGGCACCCTTAATCCCCCTGCCATGCCCAGGGTTGCCCTGGCAACTGTTGCTGGCCCCCAAAGCGGAAGTGGGCGGGTCCAGGTCCCCTTAAGCCCCCTGCCATGCCCAGGGTTGCCCTGGCAACTGTTGCTGGCCCCCAAAGAGGAAGTGGGCGGGTCCTGGCCACCTTAAGCCCCCTGCCATGCCCAAAGTTGCCCTGGCAACTGTTGCTGGCCCCCAAAGCGGAAGTGGGCGGGTCCAGGCACCCTTAAGCCCCGTACCATGCCCAGGGTTGCCCTGGCAACTGTTGCTGGCCCCCAAAGCGGAAGTGGGCGGGTCCAGGCACCCTTAAGCCCCCTACCATGCCCAGGGTTGCCCTGGCAACTGTTGCTGGCCCCCAAAGCGGAAGTGGGCGGGTCCAGGCCCCCTTAATCCCCCTGCCCTGCCCAGGGTTGCCCTGGCAACTGTTGCTGGCCCCCAAAGCGGAAGTGGGCGGGTCCAGGCACTCTTAAGCCCCCTACCATGCCCAGGGTTGCCCTGGCAACTGTTGCTGGCCCCCAAAGCGGAAGTGGGCGGGTCCAGGCACCCTTAAGCCCCCTACCATGCCCAGGGTTGCCCTGGCAACTGTTGCTGGCCCCCAAAGCGGAAGTGGGCGGGTCCAGGCCCCCTTAATCCCCCTGCCCTGCCCAGGGTTGCCCTGGCAACTGTTGCTGGCCCCCAAAGCGGAAGTGGGCGGGTCCAGGCACTCTTAAGCCCCCTACCATGCCCAGGGTTGCCCTGGCAACTGTTGCTGGCCCCCAAAGCGGAAGTGGGCGGGTCCAGGCCCCCTTAATCCCCCTGCCATGCACAGGGCTGCACTGGCAACTGTTGCTGGCCCCCAAAGCGGAAGTGGGCGGGTCCAGGCCCCCTTAAGCCCCCTGCCATGCCCAGGGTTGCCCTTGCAACTGTTGCTGGCCCCGAAAGCGGAAGTGGGCGGGTCCAGGCACCCTTAAGCCCCCTACCATGCCCAGGGTTGCCGTGGCAACTGTTGCTGGCCCCCAAAGCGGAAGTGGGCGGGTCCTGGCCCCCTTAAGCCCCTTGCCATGCCCAGGTTTGCTCTGGCAACTGTTGCTGGCCCCCAAAGCGGAAGTGGGCGGGTCCAGGTCCCCTTAAGCCCTCTGCCATGCCCAGGGTTGCCCTGGCAACTGTTGCTGGCCCCCAAAGCGGAAGTGGGCGGGTCCAGGTCCCCTTAAGCCCCCTGCCATGCCCAGGGTTGCCCTGGCAACTGTTGCTGGCCCCCAAAGCGGAAGTGGGCGGGTCCAGGCCCCCTTAAGCCCCCTGCTATGCCCAGGGTTGCCCTGGCAACTGTTGCTGGCCCCCAAAGCGGAAGTGGGCGGGTCCAGGCACTCTTAAGCCCCCTACCATGCCCAGGGTTGCCCTGGCAACTGTTGCTGGCCCCCAAAGCGGAAGTGGGCGGGTCCAGGCCCCCTTAAGCCCCCTGCCATGCCCAGGGTTGCCCTGGCAACTGTTGCTGGCCCCCAAAGCGGAAGTGGGCCGGTCCTGGCGCCCTTAAGCCCCCTGCCATGCACAGGGTTGCCCTGGCAACTGTTGCTGCCTCCCAAAGCGGAAGTGGGCGGGTCCTGGCCCCCTTAAGCCCCTTGCCATGACCAGGTTTGCCCTGGCATCTGTTGCTGGCCCCCAAAGCGGAAGTGGGCGGGTCCAGGTCCCCTTAAGCCCCCTGCCATGCCCAGGGTTGCCCTGGCAACTCTTGCTGGCCCCCAAAGCGGAAGTGGGCGGGTCCAGGCACCCTTAAGCCCCCTGCCATGCCCAGGGTTCCCTGTCAACTGTTGCTGGCCCCCAAAGCGGAAGTGGGCGGGTCCAGGCGCCCTTAAGCCCCCTGCCATGCCCAGGGTTGTCCTGGCAACTGTTGCTGGCCCCCAAAGCGGAAGTGGGCGGGTCCTGACTCCCTTAAGCCCCCTGCCATGCCCAATGTTGCCCTGGCAACTGTTGCTGGCCCCCAAAGCGGAAGTGGGCGGGTTCTGGCGCCCTTAAGCCCCCTGCCATGCCCAGGGTTGCCCTGGCAACTGTTGCTGGCCCCCAAAGCGGAAGTGGGCAGGTCCAGGCGCCCTTAAGCCCCCTGTAATGCCCAGGGTTGCCCTGGCAACTGTTGCTGGCCCCCAATGCGGAAGTGGGCGGGTCCTTGCGCCCTTAAGCCCCCTGCCATGCCCAGGGTTGCCCTGGCAACTGTTGCTGGCCCCCAAAGCGGAAGTGGGCGGGTCCTGGCGCCCTTAAGCCCCCTGCCATGCCCATGGTAGCCCTGGCAACTGTTGCTGGCCCCCAAAGCGGAAGTGGGTGGGTCCTGGCGCCCTTAAGCCCCCTGCAATGCCCAGGGTTGCCCTGGCAACTGTTGCTGGCCCCCAAAGCGGAAGTGGGCGGGTCCTGGCCCCCTTAAGCCCCCTGCCAGGCCCAAGTTGCCCTGGCAACTGTTGCTGGCCCCCAAAGCGGAAGTGGGCGGGTCCTGACTCCCTTAAGCCCCCTGCCATGCCCAATGTTGCCCTGGCAACTGTTGCTGGCCCCCAAAGCGGAAGTGGGCGGGTTCTGGCGCCCTTAAGCCCCCTGCTATGCCCAGGGTTGCCCTGGCAACTGTTGCTAGCCCCCAAAGCGGAATTGGGCGGGTCCTGGCGCCCTTAAGCCCCCTGCCATGCCCAGGGTTGCCCTGGCAACTGTTGCTGGCCCCCAAAGCGGAAGTGGGCGGGTCCTGGCGCCCTTAAGCCCCCTGCCATGCCCATGGTAGCCCTGGCAACTCTTGCTGGCCCCCAAAGCGGAAGTGGGCGGGTCCAGGCGCCCTGAAGCCCCCTGCCATGCCCAGGGTTGTCCTGGCAACTGTTGCTGGCACCCAAAGCGGAAGTGGGCGGGTCCAGGCGCCCTTGAGCCCCCTGCCATGCCCAATGTTGCCCTGGCAACTGTTGCTGGCCCCCAAAGCGGAAGTGGGCGGGTTCTGGCGCCCTTAAGCCCCCTGCCATGCCCAGGGTTGCCCTGGCAACTGTTGCTGGCCCCCAAAGCGGAAGTGGGCAGGTCCAGGCGCCCTTAAGCCCCCTGTAATGCCCAGGGTTGCCCTGGCAACTGTTGCTGGCCCCCAAAGCGGAAGTGGGCGGGTTCTGGCGCCCTTAAGCCCCCTGGTATGCCCAGGGTTGCCCTGGCAACTGTTGCTGGCCCCCAAAGCGAAAGTGGGCGGGTCCTGGCGCCCTAAAGCCCCCTGCCATGCCCAGGGTTGCCCTGGCAACTGTTGCTGGCCCCCAAAGCGGAAGTGGGCGGGTCCTTGGGCCCTTAAGCCCCCTGCCATGCCCAGGGTTGCCCTGGCAACTGTTGCTGGCCCCCAAAGCGGAAGTGGGCGGGTCCTGGCGCCCTTAAGCCCCCTGCCATGCCCATGGTAGCCCTGGCAACTGTTGCTGGCCCCCAAAGCGGAAGTGGGTGGGTCCTGGCACCCTTAAGCCCCCTGCCATGCCCAGGGTTGCCCTGGCAACTGTTGCTGGCCCCCAAAGCGGAAGTGGGCGGGTCCTGGCCCCCTAAAGCCCCCTGCCATGCCCAAAGTTGCCCTGGCAACTGTTGCTGGCCCCCAAAGCGGAAGTGGGCGGGTCCTGACTCCCTTAAGCCCCCTGCCATGCCCAATGTTGCCCTGGCAACTGTTGCTGGCCCCCAAAGCGGAAGTGGGCGGGTTCTGGCGCCCTTAAGCCCCCTGCCATGCCCAATGTTGCCCTGGCAACTGTTGCTGGCCCCCAAAGCGGAAGTGGGCGGGTCCAGGTCCCCTTAAGCCCCCTGCTATGCCCAGGGTTGCCCTGGCAACTGTTGCTGGCCCCCAAAGCGGAAGTGGGCGGGTCCAGGAACTCTTAAGCCCCCTACCATGCCCAGGGTTGCCCTGGCAACTGTTGCTGGCCCCCAAAGCGGAAGTGGGCGGGTCCAGGCCCCCTTAAGCCCCCTGCCATGCCCAGGGTTGCCCTGGCAACTGTTGCTGGCCCCCAAAGCGGAAGTGGGCGGGTCCTGGCGCCCTTAAGCCCCCTGCCATGCACAGGGTTGCCCTGGCAACTGTTGCTGCCTCCCAAAGCGGAAGTGGGCGGGTCCTGGCCCCCTTAAGCCCCTTGCCATGACCAGGTTTGCCCTGGCAACTGTTGCTGGCCCCCAAAGCGGAAGTGGGCGGGTCCAGGTCCCCTTAAGCCCCCTGCCATGCCCAGGGTTGCCCTGGCAACTCTTGCTGGCCCCCAAAGCGGAAGTGGGCGGGTCCAGGCACCCTTAAGCCCCCTGCCATGCCCAGGGTTCCCTGTCAACTGTTGCTGGCCCCCAAAGCGGAAGTGGGCGGGTCCAGGCACCCTTAAGCCCCCTACCATGCCCAGGGTTGCCCTGGCAACTGTTGCTGGCCCCCAAGGCGGAAGTGGGCGGGTCCTGGCCCCCTTAAGCCCCCTGCAATGCCCAAAGTTGCCCTGGCAACTGTTGCTGGCCCCCAAAGCGGAAGTGGGCGGGTCCTGGCCCCCTTAAGCCCCTTGCCATGCCCAGGTTTGCCCTGGCAACTGTTGCTGGCCCCCAAAGCGGAAGTGGGCGGGTCCAGGTCCCCTTAAGCCCCCTGCCATGCCCAGGGTTGCCCTGGCAACTGTTGCTGGCCCCCAAAGCGGAAGTGGGCGGGTCCTGGCGCCCTTAAGCCCCCTGACATGCCCAATGTTGCCCTGGCAACTGTTGCTGGCCCCCAAAGCGGAAGTGGGCGGGTCCAGGTCCCCTTAAGCCCCCTGCCATGCCCAGGGTTGCCCTGGCAACTGTTGCTGGCCCCCAAGGCGGAAGTGGGCGGGTCCTGGCCCCCTTAAGCCCCCTGCAATGCCCAAAGTTGCCCTGGCAACTGTTGCTGGCCCCCAAAGCGGAAGTGGGCGGGTCCTGGCCCCCTTAAGCCCCTTGCCATGCCCAGGTTTGCCCTGGCAACTGTTGCTGGCCCCCAAAGCGGAAGTGGGCGGGTCCAGGTCCCTTTAAGCCCCCTGCCATGCCCAGGGTTGCCCTGGCAACTGTTGCTGGCCCCCAAAGCGGAAGTGGGCGGGTCCAGGTCCCCTTAAGCCCCCTGCCATGCCCAGGGTTGCCCTGGCAACTGTTGCTGGCCCCCAAAGTGGAAGTGGGGGGGTCCAGGCATCCTTAAGCCCCCTACCATGCCCAGGGTTGCCCTGGCAAATGTTGCTGGCCCCCAAAGCGGAAGTGGGCGGGTCCATGCCCCCTTAATCCCCCTGCCCTGCCCAGGGTTGCCCTGGCAACTGTTGCTGGCCCCCAAAGCGGAAGTGGGCGGGTCCAGGCACTCTTAAGCCCCCTACCATGCCCAGGGTTGCCCTGGCAACTGTTGCTGGCCCCCAAAGCGGAAGTGGGCGGGTCCAGGCCCCCTTAAGCCCCCTGCCATGCCCAGGGTTGCCCTGGCAACTGTTGCTGGACCCCAAAGCGGAAGTGGGCGGGTCCTGGCGCCCTTAAGCCCCCTGCCATGCACAGGGTTGCCCTGGCAACTGTTGCTGGCCCCCAAAGCGGAAGTCGGCGGGTCCTGGCCCCCTTAAGCCCCTTGCCATGCCCAGATTTGCCCTGGCAACTGTTGCTGGTCCCCAAAGCGGAAGTGGGCGGGTCCAGGTCCCCTTAAGCCCCCTGCCATGCCCAGGGTTGCCCTGGCAACTGTTGCTGGCCCCCAAAGCGGAAGTGGGCGGGTCCAGGTCCCCTTAAGCCCCCTGCCATGCCCAGGGTTGCCCTGGCAACTGTTGCTGGCCCCCAAAGCGGAAGTGGGCGGGTCCAGGCCCCCTTAATCCCCCTGCCATGCCCAGGGTTGCCCTGGCAACTGTTGCTGGCCCCCAAAGCGGAAGTGGGCGGGTCCAGGCACCCTTAAGCCCCCTACCATGCCCAGGGTTGCCCTGGCAACTGTTGCTGGCCCCCAAAGTGGAAGTGGGCGGGTCCAGGCCCCCTTAATACCCCTGCCATGCCCAAGGTTGCCCTGGCAACTGTTACTGGCCCCCAAAACGGTAGTGGGCGGGTCCAGGCCCCCTTTATCCCCCTGCCATGCCCAGGGTTGCCCTGGCAACTGTTGCTGGCCCCCAAAGCGGAAGTGGGCGGGTCCAGGCGCCCTTAAGCTCCCTGCCATGCCCAGGGTTGCCCTGGCAACTGTTGCTGGCCCCCAAAGCGGAAGTGGGCGGGTCCTGGCGCCCTTAAGCCCCCTGCCATGCCCAATGTTGCCCTGGCAACTGTTGCTGGCCCCCAAAGCGGAAGTGGGCGGGTCCAGGCCCCCTTAAGCCCCCTGCCATGCCCAGGGTTCCCTGGCAACTGTTGCTGGCCCCCAAAGCGGAAGTGGGCGGGTCCAGGCGCCCTTAAGCCCCCTGTCATGCCCAGGGTTGTCCTGGCAACTGTTGCTGGCCCCCAAAGCGGAAGTGGGCGGGTCCAGGCCCCCTGCCATGCCCAGGGTTGCCCTGGCAACTGTTGCTGGCCCCCAAAGCGGAAGTGGGCGGGTCCTAGCCCCCTTAAGCCCCCTACCATGCCCAGGGTTGCCCTGGCAACTGGTGCTGCCCCCCAAAGCGGAAGTGGGCGGGTCCAGGCCCCCTTAATCCCCCTGCCATGCCCAGTGTTGCCCTGGCAACTGTTGCTGGCCCCCAAAACGGAAGTGGGCGGGTCCAGGCACCCTTAATCCCCCTGCCATGCCCAGGGTTGCCCTGGCAACTGTTGCTGGCCCCCAAAGCGGAAGTGGGCGGGTCCAGGCCCCCTTAATCCCCCTGCCATGCCCAGGGTTGCCCTGGCAACTGTTGCTGGCCCCCAAAGCGGAAGTGGGCGGGTCCAGGCACCCTTAAGCCCCCTGCCATGCCCAGGGTTGCCCTGGCAACTGTTGCTGGCCCCCAAAGCGGAAGTGGGCGGGTCCAGGCCCCCTTAATCCCCCTGCCATGCCCAGGGTTGTCCTGGCAACTGTTGCTGGCCCCCAAAACGGAAGTGGGCGGGTCCAGGCACCCTTAATCCCCCTGCCATGCCCAGGGTTGCCCTGGCAACTGTTGCTGGCCCCCAAAGCGGAAGTGGGCGGGTCCAGGTCCCCTTAAGCCCCCTGCCATGCCCAGGGTTGCCCTGGCAACTGTTGCTGGCCCCCAAAGAGGAAGTGGGCGGGTCCTGGCCACCTTAAGCCCCCTGCCATGCCCAAAGTTGCCCTGGCAACTGTTGCTGGCCCCCAAAGCGGAAGTGGGCGGGTCCAGGCACCCTTAAGCCCCGTACCATGCCCAGGGTTGCCCTGGCAACTGTTGCTGGCCCCCAAAGCGGAAGTGGACGGGTCCAGGCCCCCTTAATCCCCCTGCCCTGCCCAGGGTTGCCCTGGCAACTGTTGCTGGCCCCCAAAGCGGAAGTGGGCGGGTCCAGGCACTCTTAAGCCCCCTACCATGCCCAGGGTTGCCCTGGCAACTGTTGCTGGCCCCCAAAGCGGAAGTGGGCGGGTCCAGGCACCCTTAAGCCCCCTACCATGCCCAGGGTTGCCCTGGCAACTGTTGCTGGCCCCCAAAGCGGAAGTGGGCGGGTCCAGGCCCCCTTAATCCCCCTGCCCTGCCCAGGGTTGCCCTGGCAACTGTTGCTGGCCCCCAAAGCGGAAGTGGGCGGGTCCAGGCACTCTTAAGCCCCCTACCATGCCCAGGGTTGCCCTGGCAACTGTTGCTGGCCCCCAAAGCGGAAGTGGGCGGGTCCAGGCCCCCTTAATCCCCCTGCCCTGCCCAGGGTTGCCCTGGCAACTGTTGCTGGCCCCCAAAGCGGAAGTGGGCGGGTCCAGGCACCCTTAAGCCCCCTACCATGCCCAGGGTTGCCCTGGCAACTGTTGCTGGCCCCCAAAGCGGAAGTGGGCGGGTCCAGGCCCCCTTAAGCCCCCTGCCATGCCCAGGGTTGCCCTTGCAACTGTTGCTGGCCCCCAAAGCGGATTTGGGCGGGTCCTGGCGCCCTTAAGCCCCCTGCCATGCACAGGGTTGCCCTGGCAACTGTTGCTGGCCCCCAAATCGGAAGTGGGCGGGTCCTGGCCCCCTTAAGCCCCTTGCCATGCCCAGGTTTGCTCTGGCAACTGTTGCTGGCCCCCAAAGCGGAAGTGGGCGGGTCCAGGTCCCCTTAAGCCCTCTGCCATGCCCAGGGTTGCCCTGGCAACTGTTGCTGGCCCCCAAAGCGGAAGTGGGCGGGTCCAGGTCCCCTTAAGCCCCCTGCCATGCCCAGGGTTGCCCTGGCAACTGTTGCTGGCCCCCAAAGCGGAAGTGGGCGGGTCCAGGCCCCCTTAATCCCCCTGCCATGCCTCGGGTTGCCCTGGCAACTGTTGCTGGCCCCCAAAGCGGAAGTGGGCGGGTCCAGGCACCCTTAAGCCCCCTACCATGCCCAGGGTTGCCCTGGCAACTGTTGCTGGCCCCCAAAGCGGAAGTGGGCGGGTCCAGGCCCCCTTAATCCCCCTGCCATGCCCAGGGTTGCCCTGGCAACTGTTGCTGGTCCCCAAAACGGAAGTGGGCGGGTCCAGGCCCCCTTAATCCCCCTGCCATGTCCAGGGTTGCCCTGGCAACTGTTGCTGGCCCCCAAAGCGGAAGTGGGCGGGTCCAGGCACCCTTAAGCCCCCTACCATGCCCAGGGTTGCCCTGGCAACTGTTGCTGGCCCCCAAAGCGGAAGTGGACGGGTCCAGGCCCCCTTAATCCCCCTGCCCTGCCCAGGGTTGCCCTGGCAACTGTTGCTGGCCCCCAAAGCGGAAGTGGGCGGGTCCAGGCACCCTTAAGCCCCCTACCATGCCCAGGGTTGCCCTGGCAACTGTTGCTGGCCCCCAAAGCGGAAGTGGGCGGGTCCAGGCCCCCTTAAGCCCCCTGCCATGCCCAGGGTTGCCCTGGCAACTGTTGCTGGCCCCCAAAGCGGAAGTGGGCGGGTCCTGGCGCCCTTAAGCCCCCTGCCATGCACAGGGCTGCACTGGCAACTGTTGCTGGCCCCCAAAGTGGAAGTGGGCGGGTTCTGGCGCCCTTAAGCCCCCTGCCATGCCCAGGGTTGCCCTGGCAACTGTTGCTGGCCCCGAAAGCGGAAGTGGGCGGGTCCAGGCACCCTTAAGCCCCCTACCATGCCCAGGGTTGCCGTGGCAACTGTTGCTGGCCCACAAAGCGGAAGTGGACGGGTCCAGGCGCCCTTAAGCCCCCTGCCTTGCCCAGGGTTGCCCTGGCAACTGTTGCTGGCCCCCAAAGCAGAAGTGGGTGGGTCCAGGCCCCCTTAAGCCCCCTGCCATGCCCAGGGTTGCCCTGGCAACTGTTGCTGCCCCCCAAAGCGGAAGTGGGCGGGTCCTGGCCCCCTTAAGCCCCCTGCCATGCCCAAAGTTGCCCTGGCAACTGTTGCTGGCCCCCAAAGCGGAAGTGGGCGGGTCCAGGTCCCCTTAAGCCCCCTGCTATGCCCAGGGTTGCCCTGGCAACTGTTGCTGGCCCCCAAAGCGGAAGTGGGCGGGTCCAGGCACTCTTAAGCCCCCTACCATGCCCGGGGTTGCCCTGGCAACTGTTGCTGGCCCCCAAAGCGGAAGTGGGCGGGTCCAGGCCCCCTTAAGCCCCCTGCCATGCCCAGGGTTGCCCTGGCAACTGTTGCTGGCCCCCAAAGCGGAAGTGGGCGGGTCCTGGCGCCCTTAAGCCCGCTGCCATGCACAGGGTTGCCCTGGCAACTGTTGCTGCCTCCCAAAGCGGAAGTGGGCGGGTCCTGGCCCCCTTAAGCCCCTTGCCATGACCAGGTTTGCCCTGGCAACTGTTGCTGGCCCCCAAAGCGGAAGTGGGCGGGTCCAGGTCCCCTTAAGCCCCCTGCCATGCCCAGGGTTGCCCTGGCAACTCTTGCTGGCCCCCAAAGCGGAAGTGGGCGGGTCCAGGCACCCTTAAGCCCCCTGCCATGCCCAGGGTTCCCTGTCAACTGTTGCTGGCCCCCAAAGCGGAAGTGGGCGGGTCCAGGCGCCCTTAAGCCCCCTGCCATGCCCAGGGTTGTCCTGGCAACTGTTGCTGGCCCCCAAAGCGGAAGTGGGCGGGTCCTGACTCCCTTAAGCCCCCTGCCATGCCCAATGTTGCCCTGGCAACTGTTGCTGGCCCCCAAAGCGGAAGTGGGCGGGTTCTGGCGCCCTTAAGCCCCCTGCCATGCCCAGGGTTGCCCTGGCAACTGTTGCTGGCCCCCAAAGCGGAAGTGGGCAGGTCCAGGCGCCCTTAAGCCCCCTGTAATGCCCAGGGTTGCCCTGGCAACTGTTGCTGGCCCCCAAAGCGGAAGTGGGCGGGTTCTGGCGCCCTTAAGCCCCCTGGTATGCCCAGGGTTGCCCTGGCAACTGTTGCTGGCCCCCAAAGCGAAAGTGGGCGGGTCCTGGCGCCCTAAAGCCCCCTGCCATGCCCAGGGTTGCCCTGGCAACTGTTGCTGGCCCCCAAAGCGGAAGTGGGCGGGTCCTTGCGCCCTTAAGCCCCCTGCCATGCCCAGGGTTGCCCTGGCAACTGTTGCTGGCCCCCAAAGCGGAAGTGGGCGGGTCCTGGCGCCCTTAAGCCCCCTGCCATGCCCATGGTAGCCCTGGCAACTGTTGCTGGCCCCCAAAGCGAAAGTGGGCGGGTCCTGGCGCCCTAAAGCCCCCTGCCATGCCCAGGGTTGCCCTGGCAACTGTTGCTGGCCCCCAAAGCGGAAGTGGGCGGGTCCTTGCGCCCTTAAGCCCCCTGCCATGCCCAGGGTTGCCCTGGCAACTGTTGCTGGCCCCCAAAGCGGAAGTGGGCGGGTCCTGGCGCCCTTAAGCCCCCTGCCATGCCCATGGTAGCCCTGGCAACTGTTGCTGGCCCCCAAAGCGGAAGTGGGCGGGTCCTCGCCCCCTTAAGCCCCCTGCCAGGCCCAAGTTGCCCTGGCAACTGTTGCTGGCCCCCAAAGCGGAAGTGGGCGGGTCCTGACTCCCTTAAGCCCCCTGCCATGCCCAATGTTGCCCTGGCAACTGTTGCTGGCCCCCAAAGCGGAAGTGGGCGGGTTCTGGCGCCCTTAAGCCCCCTGCTATGCCCAGGGTTGCCCTGGCAACTGTTGCTAGCCCCCAAAGCGGAATTGGGCGGGTCCTGGCGCCCTTAAGCCCCCTGCCATGCCCAGGGTTGCCCTGGCAACTGTTGCTGGCCCCCAAAGCGGAAGTGGGCGGGTCCTGGCGCCCTTAAGCCCCCTGCCATGCCCATGGTAGCCCTGGCAACTGTTGCTGGCCCCCAAAGCGGAAGTGGGTGGGTCCTGGCGCCCTTAAGCCCCCTGCCATGCCCAGGGTTGCACTGGCAACTCTTGCTGGCCCCCAAAGCGGAAGTGGGCGGGTCCAGGCGCCCTTAAGCCCCCTGCCATGCCCAGGGTTGTCCTGGCAACTGTTGCTGGCACCCAAAGCGGAAGTGGGCGGGTCCAGGCGCCCTTGAGCCCCCTGCCATGCCCAATGTTGCCCTGGCAACTGTTGCTGGCCCCCAAAGCGGAAGTGGGCGGGTTCTGGCGCCCTTAAGCCCCCTGCCATGCCCAGGGTTGCCCTGGCAACTGTTGCTGGCCCCCAAAGCGGAAGTGGGCAGGTCCAGGCGCCCTTAAGCCCCCTGTAATGCCCAGGGTTGCCCTGGCAACTGTTGCTGGCCCCCAAAGCGGAAGTGGGCGGGTTCTGGCGCCCTTAAGCCCCCTGGTATGCCCAGGGTTGCCCTGGCAACTGTTGCTGGCCCCCAAAGCGAAAGTGGGCGGGTCCTGGCGCCCTAAAGCCCCCTGCCATGCCCAGGGTTGCCCTGGCAACTGTTGCTGGCCCCCAAAGCGGAAGTGGGCGGGTCCTTGGGCCCTTAAGCCCCCTGCCATGCCCAGGGTTGCCCTGGCAACTGTTGCTGGCCCCCAAAGCGGAAGTGGGCGGGTCCTGGCGCCCTTAAGCCCCCTGCCATGCCCATGGTAGCCCTGGCAACTGTTGCTGGCCCCCAAAGCGGAAGTGGGTGGGTCCTGGCACCCTTAAGCCCCCTGCCATGCCCAGGGTTGCCCTGGCAACTGTTGCTGGCCCCCAAAGCGGAAGTGGGCGGGTCCTGGCCCCCTAAAGCCCCCTGCCATGCCCAAAGTTGCCCTGGCAACTGTTGCTGGCCCCCAAAGCGGAAGTGGGCGGGTCCTGACTCCCTTAAGCCCCCTGCCATGCCCAATGTTGCCCTGGCAACTGTTGCTGGCCCCCAAAGCGGAAGTGGGCGGGTTCTGGCGCCCTTAAGCCCCCTGCTATGCCCAGGGTTGCCCTGGCAACTGTTGCTGGCCCCCAAAGCGGAATTGGGCGGGTCCTGGCGCCCTTAAGCCCCCTGCCATGCCCAGGGTTGCCCTGGCAACTGTTGCTGGCCCCCAAAGCGGAAGTGGGCGGGTCCTGGCGCCCTTAAGCCCCCTGCCATGCCCATGGTAGCCCTGGCAACTGTTGCTGGCCCCCAAAGCGGAAGTGGGTGGGTCCTGGCGCCCTTAAGCCCCCTGCCATGCCCAGGGTTGCACTGGCAACTCTTGCAGGCCCCCAAAGCGGAAGTGGGCGGGTCCAGGCGCCCTTAAGCCCCCTGCCATGCCCAGGGTTGTCCTGGCAACTGTTGCTGGCACCCAAAGCGGAAGTGGGCGGGTCCAGGCACCCTTGAGCCCCCTGCCATGCCCAGGGTTGCCCTGGCAACTGTTGCTGCCCCCCAAAGCGGAAGTGGGCGGGTCCTGGCACCCTTAAGCCCCCTGCCATGCCCAGGGTTGCCCTGGCAACTGTTGCTGGCCCCCAAAACGGAAGTGGGCGGGTCCAGGCACCCTTATCCCCCTGCCATGCCCAGGTTTGCCCTGGCAACTGTTGCTGGCCCCCAAAGCGGAAGTGGGCGGGTCCAGGCCCCCTTAATCCCCCTGCCATGCCCAGGGTTGCCCTGGCAACTGTTGCTGGCCCCCAAAGCGGAAGTGGGCGATTCCAGGCACCCTTAAGCCCCCTGCCATGCCCAGGGTTGCCCTGGCAACTGTTGCTGGCCCTCAAAGCGGAAGTGGGCGGGTCCAGGCCCCCTTAATCCCCCTGCCATGCCCAGGGTTGCCCTGGCAATTGTTGCTGGCCCCCAAAACGGAAGTGGGCGGGTCCAGGCACCCTTAATCCCCCTGCCATGCCCAGGGTTGCCCTGGCAACTGTTGCTGGCCCCCAAAGCGGAAGTGGGCGGGTCCAGGCCCCCTTAATCCCCCTGCCCTGCCCAGGGTTGCCCTGGCAACTGTTGCTGGCCCCCAAAGCGGAAGTTGGCGGGTCCAGGCACCCTTAAGCCCCCTACCATGCCCATGGTTGCCCTGGCAACTGTTGTTGGCCCCCAAAGCGGAAGTGGGTGGGTCCAGGCCCCCTTAATCCCCCTGCCATGCCCAGGGTTGCCCTGGCAACTGTTGCTGGCCCCCAAAACGGAAGTGGGCGGGTCCAGGCACCCTTAATCCCCCTGCCATGCCCAGGGTTGCCCTGGCAACTGTTGCTGGCCCCCAAAGCGGAAGTGGGCGGGTCCAGGTCCCCTTAAGCCCCCTGCCATGCCCAGGGTTGCCCTGGCAACTGTTGCTGGCCCCCAAAGCGGAAGTGGGCGGGTCCTGGCCCCCTTAAGCCCCCTGCCATGCCCAAAGTTGCCCTGGCAACTGTTGCTGGCCCCCAAAGCGGAAGTGGGCGGGTCCAGGCACCCTTAAGCCCCCTACCATGCCCAGGGTTGCCCTGGCAACTGTTGCTGGCCCCCAAAGCGGAAGTGGGCGGGTCCAGGCCCCCTTAATACCCCTGCCCTGCCCAGGGTTGCCCTGGCAACTGTTGCTGGCCCCCAAAGCGGAAGTGGGCGGGTCCTGGCCCCCTTAAGCCCCCTGCCATGCCCAAAGTTGCCCTGGCAACTGTTGCTGGCCCCCAAAGCGGAAGTGGGCGGGTCCAGGCACCCTTAAGCCCCCTACCATGCCCAGGGTTGCCCTGGCAACTGTTGCTGGCCCCCAAAGCGGAAGTGGGCGGGTCCAGGCCCCCTTAATACCCCTGCCCTGCCCAGGGTTGCCCTGGCAACTGTTGCTGGCCCCCAAAGCGGAAGTGGGCGGGTCCAGGCACTCTTAAGCCCCCTACCATGCCCAGGGTTGCCCTGGCAACTGTTGCTGGCCCCCAAAGCGGAAGTGGGCGGGTCCAGGCCCCCTTAAACCCCCTGCCATGCCCAGGGTTGCCCTGGCAACTGTTGCAGGCCCCCAAAGCGGAAGTGGGCGGGTCCTGGCCCCCTTAAGCCCCTTGCCATGCCCAGGTTTGCCCTGGCATTTGTTGCTGGCCCCCAAAGCGGAAGTGGGCGGGTCCAGGTCCCCTTAAGCCCCCTGCCATGCCCAGGGTTGCCCTGGCAACTGTTGCTGGCCCCCAAAGCGGAAGTGGGCGGGTCCAGGTCCCCTTAAGCCCCCTGCCATGCCCAGGGTTGCCCTGGCAACTGTTGCTGGCCCCCAAAGTGGAAGTGGGCGGGTCCAGGCACCCTTAAGCCCCCTACCATGCCCAGGGTTGCCCTGGCAACTGTTGCTGGACCCCAAAGCGGAAGTGGGCGGGTCCAGGCCCCCTTAATCCCCCTGCCCTGCCCAGGGTTGCCCTGGCAACTGTTGCTGGCCCCCAAAGCGGAAGTGGGCGGGTCCAGGCACTCTTAAGCCCCCTACCATGCCCAGGGTTGCCCTGGCAACTGTTGCTGGCCCCCAAAGCGGAAGTGGGCGGGTCCAGGCCCCCTTAAGCCCCCTGCCATGCCCAGGGTTGCCCTGGCAACTGTTGCTGGCCCCCAAAGCGGAAGTGGGCGGGTCCTGGCCCCCTTAAGCCCCCTGCCATGCCCAGGGTTGCCCTGGCAACTGTTGCTGGCCCCCAAAGCGGAAGTGGGCGGGTCCAGGCCCCCTTAATCCCCCTGCCATGCCCAGGGTTGCCCTGGCAACTGTTGCTGGCCCCCAAAGCGGAAGTGGGCGGGTCCAGGCACCCTTAAGCCCCCTATTATGCCCAGGGTTGCCCTGGCAACTGTTGCTGGCCCCCAAAACGGAAGTGGGCGGGTCCAGGCCCCCTTAATCCCCCTGCTATGCCCAGGGTTTCCCTGGCAACTGTTGCTGGCCCCCAAAGCGGAAGTGGGCGGGTCCAGGCGCCCTTAAGCTCCCTACCATGCCCAGGGTTGCCCTGGCAACTGTTGCTGGCCCCCAAAGCGGAAGTGGGCGGGTCCTGGCGCCCTTAAGCCCCCTGCCATGCCCAATGTTGCCCTGGCAACTGTTGCTGGCCCCCAAAGCGGAAGTGGGCGGGTCCAGGCCCCCTTAAGCCCCCTGCCATGCCCAGGGTTCCCTGGCAACTGTTGCTGGCCCCCAAAGCGGAAGTGGGCGGGTCCAGGCGCCCTTAAGCCCCCTGCCATGCCCAGGGTTGTCCTGGCAACTGTTGCTGGCCCCCAAAGCGGAAGAGGGCGGGTCCAGGCCCCCTTAAGCCCCTTGCCATGCCAAGGGTTGCCCTGGCAACTGTTGCTGGCCCCCAAAGCGGAAGTGGGCGGGTCCAGGTCCCCTTAAGCCCCCTGCCATGCCCAGGGTTGCCCTGGCAACTGTTGCTGGCCCCCAAAGCGGAAGTGGGCGGGTCCAGGCCCCCATAATCCCCCTGCCATGCCCAGGGTTGTCCTGGCAACTGTTGCTGGCACCCAAAGCGGAAGTGGGCGGGTCCAGGCGCCCTTGAGCCCCCTGCCATGCCCAATGTTGCCCTGGCAACTGTTGCTGGCCCCCAAAGCGGAAGTGGGCGGGTTCTGGCGCCCTTAAGCCCCCTGCCATGCCCAGGGTTGCCCTGGCAACTGTTGCTGGCCCCCAAAGCGGAAGTGGGCAGGTCCAGGCGCCCTTAAGCCCCCTGTAATGCCCAGGGTTGCCCTGGCAACTGTTGCTGGCCCCCAAAGCGGAAGTGGGCGGGTTCTGGCGCCCTTAAGCCCCCTGGTATGCCCAGGGTTGCCCTGGCAACTGTTGCTGGCCCCCAAAGCGAAAGTGGGCGGGTCCTGGCGCCCTAAAGCCCCCTGCCATGCCCAGGGTTGCCCTGGCAACTGTTGCTGGCCCCCAAAGCGGAAGTGGGCGGGTCCTTGGGCCCTTAAGCCCCCTGCCATGCCCAGGGTTGCCCTGGCAACTGTTGCTGGCCCCCAAAGCGGAAGTGGGCGGGTCCTGGCGCCCTTAAGCCCCCTGCCATGCCCATGGTAGCCCTGGCAACTGTTGCTGGCCCCCAAAGCGGAAGTGGGTGGGTCCTGGCACCCTTAAGCCCCCTGCCATGCCCAGGGTTGCCCTGGCAACTGTTGCTGGCCCCCAAAGCGGAAGTGGGCGGGTCCTGGCCCCCTAAAGCCCCCTGCCATGCCCAAAGTTGCCCTGGCAACTGTTGCTGGCCCCCAAAGCGGAAGTGGGCGGGTCCTGACTCCCTTAAGCCCCCTGCCATGCCCAATGTTGCCCTGGCAACTGTTGCTGGCCCCCAAAGCGGAAGTGGGCGGGTTCTGGCGCCCTTAAGCCCCCTGCTATGCCCAGGGTTGCCCTGGCAACTGTTGCTGGCCCCCAAAGCGGAATTGGGCGGGTCCTGGCGCCCTTAAGCCCCCTGCCATGCCCAGGGTTGCCCTGGCAACTGTTGCTGGCCCCCAAAGCGGAAGTGGGCGGGTCCTGGCGCCCTTAAGCCCCCTGCCATGCCCATGGTAGCCCTGGCAACTGTTGCTGGCCCCCAAAGCGGAAGTGGGTGGGTCCTGGCGCCCTTAAGCCCCCTGCCATGCCCAGGGTTGCACTGGCAACTCTTGCAGGCCCCCAAAGCGGAAGTGGGCGGGTCCAGGCGCCCTTAAGCCCCCTGCCATGCCCAGGGTTGTCCTGGCAACTGTTGCTGGCACCCAAAGCGGAAGTGGGCGGGTCCAGGCACCCTTGAGCCCCCTGCCATGCCCAGGGTTGCCCTGGCAACTGTTGCTGCCCCCCAAAGCGGAAGTGGGCGGGTCCTGGCACCCTTAAGCCCCCTGCCATGCCCAGGGTTGCCCTGGCAACTGTTGCTGGCCCCCAAAACGGAAGTGGGCGGGTCCAGGCACCCTTATCCCCCTGCCATGCCCAGGTTTGCCCTGGCAACTGTTGCTGGCCCCCAAAGCGGAAGTGGGCGGGTCCAGGCCCCCTTAATCCCCCTGCCATGCCCAGGGTTGCCCTGGCAACTGTTGCTGGCCCCCAAAGCGGAAGTGGGCGATTCCAGGCACCCTTAAGCCCCCTGCCATGCCCAGGGTTGCCCTGGCAACTGTTGCTGGCCCTCAAAGCGGAAGTGGGCGGGTCCAGGCCCCCTTAATCCCCCTGCCATGCCCAGGGTTGCCCTGGCAATTGTTGCTGGCCCCCAAAACGGAAGTGGGCGGGTCCAGGCACCCTTAATCCCCCTGCCATGCCCAGGGTTGCCCTGGCAACTGTTGCTGGCCCCCAAAGCGGAAGTGGGCGGGTCCAGGCCCCCTTAATCCCCCTGCCCTGCCCAGGGTTGCCCTGGCAACTGTTGCTGGCCCCCAAAGCGGAAGTTGGCGGGTCCAGGCACCCTTAAGCCCCCTACCATGCCCATGGTTGCCCTGGCAACTGTTGTTGGCCCCCAAAGCGGAAGTGGGTGGGTCCAGGCCCCCTTAATCCCCCTGCCATGCCCAGGGTTGCCCTGGCAACTGTTGCTGGCCCCCAAAACGGAAGTGGGCGGGTCCAGGCACCCTTAATCCCCCTGCCATGCCCAGGGTTGCCCTGGCAACTGTTGCTGGCCCCCAAAGCGGAAGTGGGCGGGTCCAGGTCCCCTTAAGCCCCCTGCCATGCCCAGGGTTGCCCTGGCAACTGTTGCTGGCCCCCAAAGCGGAAGTGGGCGGGTCCTGGCCCCCTTAAGCCCCCTGCCATGCCCAAAGTTGCCCTGGCAACTGTTGCTGGCCCCCAAAGCGGAAGTGGGCGGGTCCAGGCACCCTTAAGCCCCCTACCATGCCCAGGGTTGCCCTGGCAACTGTTGCTGGCCCCCAAAGCGGAAGTGGGCGGGTCCAGGCCCCCTTAATACCCCTGCCCTGCCCAGGGTTGCCCTGGCAACTGTTGCTGGCCCCCAAAGCGGAAGTGGGCGGGTCCTGGCCCCCTTAAGCCCCCTGCCATGCCCAAAGTTGCCCTGGCAACTGTTGCTGGCCCCCAAAGCGGAAGTGGGCGGGTCCAGGCACCCTTAAGCCCCCTACCATGCCCAGGGTTGCCCTGGCAACTGTTGCTGGCCCCCAAAGCGGAAGTGGGCGGGTCCAGGCCCCCTTAATACCCCTGCCCTGCCCAGGGTTGCCCTGGCAACTGTTGCTGGCCCCCAAAGCGGAAGTGGGCGGGTCCAGGCACTCTTAAGCCCCCTACCATGCCCAGGGTTGCCCTGGCAACTGTTGCTGGCCCCCAAAGCGGAAGTGGGCGGGTCCAGGCCCCCTTAAACCCCCTGCCATGCCCAGGGTTGCCCTGGCAACTGTTGCAGGCCCCCAAAGCGGAAGTGGGCGGGTCCTGGCCCCCTTAAGCCCCTTGCCATGCCCAGGTTTGCCCTGGCATTTGTTGCTGGCCCCCAAAGCGGAAGTGGGCGGGTCCAGGTCCCCTTAAGCCCCCTGCCATGCCCAGGGTTGCCCTGGCAACTGTTGCTGGCCCCCAAAGCGGAAGTGGGCGGGTCCAGGTCCCCTTAAGCCCCCTGCCATGCCCAGGGTTGCCCTGGCAACTGTTGCTGGCCCCCAAAGTGGAAGTGGGCGGGTCCAGGCACCCTTAAGCCCCCTACCATGCCCAGGGTTGCCCTGGCAACTGTTGCTGGACCCCAAAGCGGAAGTGGGCGGGTCCAGGCCCCCTTAATCCCCCTGCCCTGCCCAGGGTTGCCCTGGCAACTGTTGCTGGCCCCCAAAGCGGAAGTGGGCGGGTCCAGGCACTCTTAAGCCCCCTACCATGCCCAGGGTTGCCCTGGCAACTGTTGCTGGCCCCCAAAGCGGAAGTGGGCGGGTCCAGGCCCCCTTAAGCCCCCTGCCATGCCCAGGGTTGCCCTGGCAACTGTTGCTGGCCCCCAAAGCGGAAGTGGGCGGGTCCTGGCCCCCTTAAGCCCCCTGCCATGCCCAGGGTTGCCCTGGCAACTGTTGCTGGCCCCCAAAGCGGAAGTGGGCGGGTCCAGGCCCCCTTAATCCCCCTGCCATGCCCAGGGTTGCCCTGGCAACTGTTGCTGGCCCCCAAAGCGGAAGTGGGCGGGTCCAGGCACCCTTAAGCCCCCTATTATGCCCAGGGTTGCCCTGGCAACTGTTGCTGGCCCCCAAAACGGAAGTGGGCGGGTCCAGGCCCCCTTAATCCCCCTGCTATGCCCAGGGTTTCCCTGGCAACTGTTGCTGGCCCCCAAAGCGGAAGTGGGCGGGTCCAGGCGCCCTTAAGCTCCCTACCATGCCCAGGGTTGCCCTGGCAACTGTTGCTGGCCCCCAAAGCGGAAGTGGGCGGGTCCTGGCGCCCTTAAGCCCCCTGCCATGCCCAATGTTGCCCTGGCAACTGTTGCTGGCCCCCAAAGCGGAAGTGGGCGGGTCCAGGCCCCCTTAAGCCCCCTGCCATGCCCAGGGTTCCCTGGCAACTGTTGCTGGCCCCCAAAGCGGAAGTGGGCGGGTCCAGGCGCCCTTAAGCCCCCTGCCATGCCCAGGGTTGTCCTGGCAACTGTTGCTGGCCCCCAAAGCGGAAGAGGGCGGGTCCAGGCCCCCTTAAGCCCCTTGCCATGCCAAGGGTTGCCCTGGCAACTGTTGCTGGCCCCCAAAGCGGAAGTGGGCGGGTCCAGGTCCCCTTAAGCCCCCTGCCATGCCCAGGGTTGCCCTGGCAACTGTTGCTGGCCCCCAAAGCGGAAGTGGGCGGGTCCAGGCCCCCATAATCCCCCTGCCATGCCCAGGGTTGCCCTGGCAACTGTTGCTGGCCCCCAAAACGGAAGTGGGCGGGTCCAGGCACCCTTAATCCCCCTGCCATGCCCAGGGTTGCCCTGGCAACTGTTGCTGGCCCCCAAAGCGGAAGTGGGCGGGTCCAGGCCCCCTTAATCCCCCTGCCATGCCCAGGGTTGCCCTGGCAACTGTTGCTGGCCCCCAAAGCGGAAGTTGGCGGGTCCAGGCACCCTTAAACCCCCTACCATGCCCAGGGTTGCCCTGGCAACTGTTGCTGGCCCCCAAAGCGGAAGTGGGCGGGTCCAGGCCCCCTTAATCCCCCTGCCATGCCCAGGGTTGCCCTGGCAACTGTTGCTGGCCCCCAAAACGGAAGTGGGCGGGTCCAGGCACCCTTAATCCCCCTGCCATGCCCAGGGTTGCCCTGGCAACTGTTGCTGGCCCCCAAAGCGGAAGTGGGCGGGTCCAGGTCCCCTTAAGCCCCCTGCCATGCCCAGGGTTGCCCTGGCAACTGTTGCTGGCCCCCAAAGCGGAAGTGGGCGGGTCCTGGCACCCTTAAGCCCCCTGCCATGCCCAAAGTTGCCCTGGCAACTGTTGCTGGCCCCCAAAGCGGAAGTGGGCGGGTCCAGGCACCCTTAAGCCCCCTACCATGCCCAGGGTTGCCCTGGCAACTGTTGCTGGCCCCCAAAGCGGAAGTGGGCCGGTCCAGGCCCCCTTAATCCCCCTGCCCTGCCCAGGGTTGCCCTGGCAACTGTTGCTGGCCCCCAAAGCGGAAGTGGGCGGGTCCAGGCACTCTTAAGCCCCCTACCATGCCCAGGGTTGCCCTGGCAACTGTTGCTGGCCCCCAAAGCGGAAGTGGGCGGGTCCAGGCCCCCTTAAACCCCCTGCCATGCCCAGGGTTGCCCTGGCAACTGTTGCTGGCCCCCAAAGCGGAAGTGGGCGGGTCCTGGCGCCCTTAAGCCCCCTGCCATGCACAGGGTTGCCCTGGCAACTGTTGCTGGCCCCCAAAGCGGAAGTGGGCGGGTCCTGGCCCCCTTAAGCCCCTTGCCATGCCCAGGTTTGCCCTGGCAACTGTTGCTGGCCCCCAAAGCGGAAGTGGGCGGGTCCTGGCCCCCTTAAGCCCCTTGCCATGCCCAGGGTTGCCCTGGCAACTGTTGCTGGCCCCCAAAACGGAAGTGGGCGGGTCCAGGCACCCTTAATCCCCCTGCCATGCCCAGGGTTGCCCTGGCAACTGTTGCTGGCCCCCAAAGCGGAAGTGGGCGGGTCCAGGTCCCCTTAAGCCCCCTGCCATGCCCAAAGTTGCCCTGGCAACTGTTGCTGGCCCCCAAAGCGGAAGTGGGCGGGTCCAGGCACCCTTAAGCCCCCTACCATGCCCAGGGTTGCCCTGGCAACTGTTGCTGGCCCCCAAAGCGGAAGTGGGCCGGTCCAGGCCCCCTTAATCCCCCTGCCCTGCCCAGGGTTGCCCTGGCAACTGTTGCTGGCCCCCAAAGCGGAAGTGGGCGGGTCCAGGCACTCTTAAGCCCCCTACCATGCCCAGGGTTGCCCTGGCAACTGTTGCTGGCCCCCAAAGCGGAAGTGGGCGGGTCCAGGCCCCCTTAAACCCCCTGCCATGCCCAGGGTTGCCCTGGCAACTGTTGCTGGCCCCCAAAGCGGAAGTGGGCGGGTCCTGGCGCCCTTAAGCCCCCTGCCATGCACAGGGTTGCCCTGGCAACTGTTGCTGGCCCCCAAAGCGGAAGTGGGCGGGTCCTGGCCCCCTTAAGCCCCTTGCCATGCCCAGGTTTGCCCTGGCAACTGTTGCTGGCCCCCAAAGCGGAAGTGGGCGGGTCCAGGCCCCCTTAAGCCCCCTGCCATGCCCAGGGTTGCCCTGGCAACTGTTGCTGGCCCCCAAAGCAGAAGTGGGAGGGTCCTGGCGCCCTTAAGCCCCCTGCCATGCACAGGGTTGCCCTGGCAACTGTTGCTGGCCCCCAAAGCGGAAGTGGGCGGGTCCTGGCCCCCTTAAGCCCCTTGCCATGCCCAGGTTTGCCCTGGCAACTGTTGCTGGCCCCCAAAGCGGAAGTGGGCGGGTCCAGGTCCCCTTAAGCCCCCCTCCATGCCCAGGGTTGCCCTGGCAACTGTTGCTGGCCCCCAAAGCGGAAGTGGGCGGGTCCAGGTCCCCTTAAGCCCCCTGCCATGCCCAGTGTTGCCCTGGCAACTGTTGCTGGCCCCCAAAGCGGAAGTGGGCGGGTCCAGGCCCCCTTAATCCCCCTGCCATGCCCAGGGTTGCCCTGGCAACTGTTGCTGACCCCCAAAGCGGAAGTGGGCGGGTCCAGGCACCCTTAAGCCCCCTACCATGCCCAGGGTTGCCCTGGCAACTGTTGCTGGCCCCCAAAGCGGAAGTGGGCGGGTCCAGGCCCCCTTAATCCCCCTGCCATGCCCAGGGTTGCCCTGGCAACTGTTGCTGGCCCCCAAAGCGGAAGTGGGCGGGTCCAGGCACCCTTAAGCCCCCTACCATGCCCAGGGTTGCCCTGGCAACTGTTGCTGGCCCCCAAAGCGGAAGTGGGCGGGTCCAGGCCCCTTAATCCCCCTGCCATGCCCAGGGTTGCCCTGGCAACTGTTGCTGGCCCCCAAAGCGGAAGTGGGCGGGTCCAGGCACCCTTAAGCCCCCTACCATGCCCAGGGTTGCCCTGGCAACTGTTGCTGGCCCCCAAAACGGAAGTGGGCGGGTCCAGGCCCCCTTAATCCCCCTGCCATGCCCAGGGTTGCCCTGGCAACTGTTGCTGGCCCCCAAAGCGGAAGTGGGCGGGTCCAGGCACCCTTAAGCCCCCTACCATGCCCAGGGTTGCCCTGGCAACTGTTGCTGGCCCCCAAAGCGGAAGTGGGCGGGTCCTGGCGCCCTTAAGCCCCCTGCCATGCCCAATGTTGCCCTGGCAACTGTTGCTGGCCCCCAAAGCGGAAGTGGGCGGGTCCAGGCCCCCTTAAGCCCCCTGCCATGCCCAGGGTTGCCGGGCAACTGTTGCTGGCCCCCAAAATGGAAGTGGGCGGGTCCAGGCACCCTTAATCCCCCTATCATGCCCAGGGTTGCCCTGGCAACTGTTGCTGGCCCCCAAAGCGGAAGTGGGCGGGTCCAGGTCCCCTTAAGCCCCCTGCCATGCCCAGGGTTGCCCTGGCAACTGTTGCTGGCCCCCAAAGCGGAAGTGGGCGGTTCCTGGCCCCCTTAAGCCCCCTGCCATGCCCAAAGTTGCCCTGGCAACTGTTGCTGGACCCCAAAGCGGAAGTGGGCGGGTCCAGGCCCCTTAATCCCCCTGCCCTGCCCAGGGTTGCCCTGGCAACTGTTGCTGGCCCCCAAAGCGGAAGTGGGCGGGTCCAGGCACTCTTAAGCCCCCTACCATGCCCAGGGTTGCCCTGGCAACTGTTGCTGGCCCCCAAAGCGGAAGTGGGCGGGTCCAGGCCCCCTTAAGCCCCCTGCCATGCCCAGGGTTGCCCTGGCAACTGTTGCTGGCCCCCAAAGCGGAAGTGGGCGGGTCCTGGCCCCCTTAAGCCCCCTGCCATGCCCAGGGTTGCCCTGGCAACTGTTGCTGGCCCCCAAAGCGGAAGTGGGTGGGTCCAGGCCCCCTTAATCCCCCTGCCATGCCCAGGGTTGCCCTGGCAACTGTTGCTGGCCCCCAAAGCGGAAGTGGGCGGGTCCAGGCACCCTTAAGCCCCCTACCATGCCCAGGGTTGCCCTGGCAACTGTTGCTGGCCCCCAAAACGGAAGTGGGCGGGTCCAGGCCCAATTAATCCCCCTGCCATGCCCAGGGTTGCCCTGGCAACTGTTGCTGGCCCCCAAAGCGGAAGTGGGCGGGTCCAGGCGCCCTTAAGCTCCCTACCATGCCCAGGGTTGCCCTGGCAACTGTTGCTGGCCCCCAAAGCGGAAGTGGGCGGGTCCTGGCGCCCTTAAGCCCCCTGCCATGCCCAATGTTGCCCTGGCAACTGTTGCTGGCCCCCAAAGCGGAAGTGGGCGGGTCCAGGTCCCCTTAAGCCCCCTGCCATGCCCAGGGTTCCCTGGCAACTGTTGCTGGCCCCCAAAGCGGAAGTGGGCGGGTCCAGGCGCCCTTAAGCCCCCTGCCATGCCCAGGGTTGTCCTGGCAACTGTTGCTGGCCCCCAAAGCGGAAGAGGGCGGGTCCAGGCCCCCTTAAGCCCCTTGCCATGCCCAGGGTTGCCCTGGCAACTGTTGCTGGCCCCCAAAGCGGAAGTGGGCGGGTCCTGGCCCCCTTAAGCCCCCTACCATGCCCCGGGTTGCCCTGGCAACTGTTGCTGGCCCCCAAAACGGAAGTGGGCGGGTCCAGGCACCCTTAATCCCCCTGCCATGCCCAGGGTTGCCCTGGCAACTGTTGCTGGCCCCCAAAGCGGAAGTGGGCGGGTCCAGGCACCCTTAAGCCCCCTACCATGCCCAGGGTTGCCCTGGCAACTGTTGCTGGCCCCCAAAGCGGAAGTGGGCGGGTCCTGGCGCCCTTAAGCCCCCTGCCATGCCCAATGTTGCCCTGGCAACTGTTGCTGGCCCCCAAAGCGGAAGTGGGCGGGTCCAGGCCCCCTTAAGCCCCCTGCCATGCCCAGGGTTGCCGGGCAACTGTTGCTGGCCCCCAAAACGGAAGTGGGCGGGTCCAGGCACCCTTAATCCCCCTGCCATGCCCAGGGTTGCCCTGGCAACTGTTGCTGGCCCCCAAAGCGGAAGTGGGCGGGTCCAGGTCCCCTTAAGCCCCCTTCCATGCCCAGGGTTGCCCTGGCAACTGTTGCTGGCCCCCAAAGCGGAAGTGGGCGGTTCCTGGCCCCCTTAAGCCCCCTGCCATGCCCAAAGTTGCCCTGGCAACTGTTGCTGGACCCCAAAGCGGAAGTGGGCGGGTCCAGGCCCCTTAATCCCCCTGCCCTGCCCAGGGTTGCCCTGGCAACTGTTGCTGGCCCCCAAAGCGGAAGTGGGCGGGTCCAGGCACTCTTAAGCCCCCTACCATGCCCAGGGTTGCCCTGGCAACTGTTGCTGGCCCCCAAAGCGGAAGTGGGCGGGTCCAGGCCCCCTTAAGCCCCCTGCCATGCCCAGGGTTGCCCTGGCAACTGTTGCTGGCCCCCAAAGCGGAAGTGGGCGGGTCCTGGCCCCCTTAAGCCCCCTGCCATGCCCAGGGTTGCCCTGGCAACTGTTGCTGGCCCCCAAAGCGGAAGTGGGCGGGTCCAGGCCCCCTTAATCCCCCTGCCATGCCCAGGGTTGCCCTGGCAACTGTTGCTGGCCCCCAAAGCGGAAGTGGGCGGGTCCAGGCACCCTTAAGCCCCCTACCATGCCCAGGGTTGCCCTGGCAACTGTTGCTGGCCCCCAAAACGGAAGTGGGCGGGTCCAGGCCCCCTTAATCCCCCTGCCATGCCCAGGGTTGCCCTGGCAACTGTTGCTGGCCCCCAAAGCGGAAGTGGGCGGGTCCAGGCACCCTTAAGCCCCCTACCATGCCCAGGGTTGCCCTGGCAACTGTTGCTGGCCCCCAAAGCGGAAGTGGGCGGGTCCTGGCGCCCTTAAGCCCCCTGCCATGCCCAATGTTGCCCTGGCAACTGTTGCTGGCCCCCAAAGCGGAAGTGGGCGGGTCCAGGCCCCCTTAAGCCCCCTGCCATGCCCAGGGTTGCCGGGCAACTGTTGCTGGCCCCCAAAACGGAAGTGGGCGGGTCCAGGCACCCTTAATCCCCCTGCCATGCCCAGGGTTGCCCTGGCAACTGTTGCTGGCCCCCAAAGCGGAAGTGGGCGGGTCCAGGTCCCCTTAAGCCCCCTGCCATGCCCAGGGTTGCCCTGGCAACTGTTGCTGGCCCCCAAAGCGGAAGTGGGCGGTTCCTGGCCCCCTTAAGCCCCCTGCCATGCCCAAAGTTGCCCTGGCAACTGTTGCTGGACCCCAAAGCGGAAGTGGGCGGGTCCAGGCCCCTTAATCCCCCTGCCCTGCCCAGGGTTGCCCTGGCAACTGTTGCTGGCCCCCAAAGCGGAAGTGGGCGGGTCCAGGCACTCTTAAGCCCCCTACCATGCCCAGGGTTGCCCTGGCAACTGTTGCTGGCCCCCAAAGCGGAAGTGGGCGGGTCCAGGCCCCCTTAATCCCCCTGCCATGCCCAGGGTTGCCCTGGCAACTGTTGCTGGCCCCCAAAGCGGAAGTGGGCGGGTCCTGGCCCCCTTAAGCCCCCTGCCATGCCCAGGGTTGCCCTGGCAACTGTTGCTGGCCCCCAAAGCGGAAGTGGGCGGGTCCAGGCCCCCTTAATCCCCCTGCCATGCCCAGGGTTGCCCTGGCAACTGTTGCTGGCCCCAAAGCGGAAGTGGGCGGGTCCAGGCACCCTTAAGCCCCCTACCATGCCCAGGGTTGCCCTGGCAACTGTTGCTGGCCCCCAAAACGGAAGTGGGCGGGTCCAGGCCCCCTTAATCCCCCTGCCATGCCCAGGGTTGCCCTGGCAACTGTTGCTGGCCCCCAAAGCGGAAGTGGGCGGGTCCAGGCGCCCTTAAGCTCCCTACCATGCCCAGGGTTGCCCTGGCAACTGTTGCTGGCCCCCAAAGCGGAAGTGGGCGGGTCCTGGCGCCCTTAAGCCCCCTGCCATGCCCAATGTTGCCCTGGCAACTGTTGCTGGCCCCCAAAGCGGAAGTGGGCGGGTCCAGGTCCCCTTAAGCCCCCTGCCATGCCCAGGGTTCCCTGGCAACTGTTGCTGGCCCCCAAAGCGGAAGTGGGCGGGTCCAGGCGCCCTTAAGCCCCCTGCCATGCCCAGGGTTGTCCTGGCAACTGTTGCTGGCCCCCAAAGCGGAAGAGGGCGGGTCCAGGCCCCCTTAAGCCCCTTGCCATGCCCAGGGTTGCCCTGGCAACTGTTGCTGGCCCCCAAAGCGGAAGTGGGCGGGTCCTGGCCCCCTTAAGCCCCCTACCATGCCCAGGGTTGCCCTGGCAACTGTTGCTGCCCCCCAAAGCGGAAGTGGGCGGGTCCAGGCCCCCATAATCCCCCTGCCATGCCCCGGGTTGCCCTGGCAACTGTTGCTGGCCCCCAAAGCGGAAGTGGGCGGGTCCAGGCCCCCTTAATCTTCCTGCCATGCCCAGGGTTGCCCTGGCAACTGTTGCTGGCCCCCAAAGCGGAAGTTGGCGGGTCCAGGCACCCTTAAGCCCCCTACCATGCCCAGGGTTGCCCTGGCAACTGTTGCTGGCCCCCAAAGCGGAAGTTGGCGGGTCCAGGCCCCCTTAATCCCCCTGCCATGCCCAGGGTTGCCCTGGCAACTGTTGCTGGCCCCCAAAACGGAAGTGGGCGGGTCCAGGCACCCTTAATCCCCCTGCCATGCCCAGGGTTGCCCTGGCAACTGTTGCTGGCCCCCAAAGCGGAAGTGGGCGGGTCCAGGTCCCCTTAAGCCCCCTGCCATGCCCAGGGTTGCCCTGGCAACTGTTGCTGGCCCCCAAAGCGGAAGTGGGCGGGTCCTGGCCCCCTTAAGCCCCCTGCCATGCCCAAAGTTGCCCTGGCAACTGTTGCTGGCCCCCAAAGCGGAAGTGGGCGGGTCCAGGCACCCTTAAGCCCCCTACCATGCCCAGGGTTGCCCTGGCAACTGTTGCTGGCCCCCAAAGCGGAAGTGGGCGGGTCCAGGCCCCCTTAATCCCCCTGCCCTGCCCAGGGTTGCCCAGGCAACTGTTGCTGGCCCCCAAAGCGGAAGTGGGCGGGTCCAGGCACTCTTAAGCCCCCTACCATGCCCAGGGTTGCCCTGGCAACTGTTGCTGGCCCCCAAAGCGGAAGTGGGCGGGTCCAGGCCCCCTTAAACCCCCTGCCATGCCCAGGGTTGCCCTGGCAACTGTTGCTGGCCCCCAAAGCGGAAGTGGGCGGGTCCTGGCGCCCTTAAGCCCCCTGCCATGCACAGGGTTGCCCTGGCAACTGTTGCTGGCCCCCAAAGCGGAAGTGGGCGGGTCCTGGCGCCCTTAAGCCCCCTGCCATGCACAGGGTTGCCCTGGCAACTGTTGCTGGCCCCCAAAGCGGAAGTGGGCGGGTCCTGGCCCCCTTAAGCCCCTTGCCATGCCCAGGTTTGCCCTGGCAACTGTTGCTGGCCCCCAAAGCGGAAGTGGGCGGGTCCAGGCCCCCTTAAGCCCCCTGCCATGCCCAGGGTTGCCCTGGCAACTGTTGCTGGCCCCCAAAGCAGAAGTGGGCGGGTCCTGGCGCCCTTAAGCCCCCTGCCATGCACAGGGTTGCCCTGGCAACTGTTGCTGGCCCCCAAAGCGGAAGTGGGCGGGTCCTGGCCCCCTTAAGCCCCTTGCCATGCCCAGGTTTGCCCTGGCAACTGTTGCTGGCCCCAAAAGCGGAAGTGGGCGGGTCCAGGTCCCCTTAAGCCCCCTGCCATGCCCAATGTTGCCCTGGCAACTGTTGCTGGCCCTTAAAGCGGAAGTGGGCGGGTCCAGGCCCCCTTAAGCCCCCTGCCATGCCCAGGGTTGCCGGGCAACTGTTGCTGGCCCCCAAAACGGAAGTGGGCGGGTCCAGGCACCCTTAATCCCCCTGCCATGCCCAGGGTTGCCCTGGCAACTGTTGCTGGCCCCCAAAGCGGAAGTGGGCGGGTCCAGGTCCCCTTAAGCCCCCTGCCATGCCCAGGGTTGCCCTGGCAACTGTTGCTGGCCCCCAAAGCGGAAGTGGGCGGTTCCTGGCCCCCTTAAGCCCCCTGCCATGCCCAAAGTTGCCCTGGCAACTGTTGCTGGACCCCAAAGCGGAAGTGGGCGGGTCCAGGCCCCTTAATCCCCCTGCCCTGCCCAGGGTTGCCCTGGCAACTGTTGCTGGCCCCCAAAGCGGAAGTGGGCGGGTCCAGGCACTCTTAAGCCCCCTACCATGCCCAGGGTTGCCCTGGCAACTGTTGCTGGCCTCCAAAGCGGAAGTGGGCGGGTCCAGGCCCCCTTAAGCCCCCTGCCATGCCCAGGGTTGCCCTGGCAACTGTTGCTGGCCCCCAAAGCGGAAGTGGGCGGGTCCTGGCCCCCTTAAGCCCCCTGCCATGCCCAGGGTTGCCCTGGCAACTGTTGCTGGCCCCCAAAGCGGAAGTGGGCGGGTCCAGGCCCCCTTAATCCCCCTGCCATGCCCAGGGTTGCCCTGGCAACTGTTGCTGGCCCCCAAAGCGGAAGTGGGCGGGTCCAGGCACCCTTAAGCCCCCTACCATGCCCAGGGTTGCCCTGGCAACTGTTGCTGGCCCCCAAAACGGAAGTGGGCGGGTCCAGGCCCCCTTAATCCCCCTGCCATGCCCAGGGTTGCCCTGGCAACTGTTGCTGGCCCCCAAAGCGGAAGTGGGCGGGTCCAGGCGCCCTTAAGCTCCCTACCATGCCCAGGGTTGCCCTGGCAACTGTTGCTGGCCCCCAAAGCGGAAGTGGGCGGGTCCTGGCGCCCTTAAGCCCCCTGCCATGCCCAATGTTGCCCTGGCAACTGTTGCTGGCCCCCAAAGCGGAAGTGGGCGGGTCCAGGTCCCCTTAAGCCCCCTACCATGCCCAGGGTTCCCTGGCAACTGTTGCTGGCCCCCAAAGCGGAAGTGGGCGGGTCCAGGCGCCCTTAAGCCCCCTGCCATGCCCAGGGTTGTCCTAGCAACTGTTGCTGGCCCCCAAAGCGGAAGAGGGCGGGTCCAGGCCCCCTTAAGCCCCTTGCCATGCCCAGGGTTGCCCTGGCAACTGTTGCTGGCCCCCAAAGCGGAAGTGGGCGGGTCCTGGCCCCCTTAAGCCCCCTACCATGCCCAGGGTTGCCCTGGCAACTGTTGCTGCCCCCCAAAGCGGAAGTGGGCGGGTCCAGGCCCCCATAATCCCCCTGCCATGCCCCGGGTTGCCCTGGCAACTGTTGCTGGCCCCCAAAGCGGAAGTGGGCGGGTCCAGGCCCCCTTAATCTTCCTGCCATGCCCAGGGTTGCCCTGGCAACTGTTGCTGGCCCCCAAAGCGGAAGTTGGCGGGTCCAGGCACCCTTAAGCCCCCTACCATGCCCAGGGTTGCCATGGCAACTGTTGCTGGCCCCCAAAGCGGAAGTTGGCGGGTCCAGGCCCCCTTAATCCCCCTGCCATGCCCAGGGTTGCCCTGGCAACTGTTGCTGGCCTCCAAAACGGAAGTGGGCGGGTCCAGGCACCCTTAATCCCCCTGCCATGCCCAGGGTTGCCCTGGCAACTGTTGCTGGCCCCCAAAGCGGAAGTGGGCGGGTCCAGGTCCCCTTAAGCCCCCTGCCATGCCCAGGGTTGCCCTGGCAACTGTTGCTGGCCCCCAAAGCGGAAGTGGGCGGGTCCTGGCCCCCTTAAGCCCCCTGCCATGCCCAAAGTTGCCCTGGCAACTGTTGCTGGCCCCCAAAGCGGAAGTGGGCGGGTCCAGGCACCCTTAAGCCCCCTACCATGCCCAGGGTTGCCCTGGCAACTGTTGCTGGCCCCCAAAGCGGAAGTGGGCGGGTCCAGGCCCCCTTAATCCCCCTGCCCTGCCCAGGGTTGCCCAGGCAACTGTTGCTGGCCCCCAAAGCGGAAGTGGGCGGGTCCAGGCACTCTTAAGCCCCCTACCATGCCCAGGGTTGCCCTGGCAACTGTTGCTGGCCCCCAAAGCGGAAGTGGGCGGGTCCAGGCCCCCTTAAACCCCCTGCCATGCCCAGGGTTGCCCTGGCAACTGTTGCTGGCCCCCAAAGCGGAAGTGGGCGGGTCCTGGCGCCCTTAAGCCCCCTGCCATGCACAGGGTTGCCCTGGCAACTGTTGCTGGCCCCCAAAGCGGAAGTGGGCGGGTCCTGGCGCCCTTAAGCCCCCTGCCATGCACAGGGTTGCCCTGGCAACTGTTGCTGGCCCCCAAAGCGGAAGTGGGCGGGTCCTGGCCCCCTTAAGCCCCTTGCCATGCCCAGGTTTGCCCTGGCAACTGTTGCTGGCCCCCAAAGCGGAAGTGGGCGGGTCCAGGCCCCCTTAAGCCCCCTGCCATGCCCAGGGTTGCCCTGGCAACTGTTGCTGGCCCCCAAAGCGGAAGTGGGAGGGTCCTGGCGCCCTTAAGCCCCCTGCCATGCACAGGGTTGCCCTGGCAACTGTTGCTGGCCCCCAAAGCGGAAGTGGGCGGGTCCTGGCCCCCTTAAGCCCCTTGCCATGCCCAGGTTTGCCCTGGCAACTGTTGCTGGCCCCAAAAGCGGAAGTGGGCGGGTCCAGGTCCCCTTAAGCCCCCTGCCATGCCCAGGGTTGCCCTGGCAACTGTTGCTGGCCCCCAAAGCGGAAGTGGGCGGGTCCAGGTCCCCTTAAGCCCCTGTCATGCCCAGGGTTGCCCTGGCAACTGTTGCTGGCCCCCAAAGCGGAAGTGGGCGGGTCCAGGCCCCCTTAATCCCCCTGCCATGCCCAGGGTTGCCCTGGCAACTGTTGCTGGCCCCCAAAGCGGAAGTGGGCGGGTCCAGGCACCCTTAAGCCCCCTACCATGCCCAGGGTTGCCCTGGCAACTGTTGCTGGCCCCCAAAGCGGAAGTGGGCGGGTCCAGGCCCCCTTAATCCCCCTGCCATGCCCAGGGTTGCCCTGGCAACTGTTGCTGGCCCCCAAAGCGGAAGTGGGCGGGTCCAGGCACCCTTAAGCCCCCTACCATGCCCAGGGTTGCCCTGGCAACTGTTGCTGGCCCCCAAAACGGAAGTGGGCGGGTCCAGGCCCCATTAATCCCCCTGCCATGCCCAGGGTTGCCCTGACAACTGTTGCTGGCCCCCAAAGCGGAAGTGGGCGGGTCCAGGCACCCTTAAGCCCCCTACCATGCCCAGGGTTGCCCTGGCAACTGTTGCTGGCCCCCAAAGCGGAAGTGGGCGGGTCCTGGCGCCCTTAAGCCCCCTGCCATGCCCAATGTTGCCCTGGCAACTGTTGCTGGCCCCCAAAGCGGAAGTGGGCGGGTCCAGGCCCCCTTAAGCCCCCTGCCATGCCCAGGGTTGCCGGGCAACTGTTGCTGGCCCCCAAAGCGGAAGTGGGCGGGTCCTGGCGCCCTTAAGCCCCCTGCCATGCACAGGGTTGCCCTGGCAACTGTTGCTGGCCCCCAAAGCGGAAGTGGGCGGGTCCTGGCCCCCTTAAGCCCCTTGCCATGCCCAGGTTTGCCCTGGCAACTGTTGCTGGCCCCCAAAGCGGAAGTGGGCGGGTCCAGGCCCCCTTAAGCCCCCTGCCATGCCCAGGGTTGCCCTGGCAACTGTTGCTGGCCCCCAAAGCAGAAGTGGGAGGGTCCTGGCGCCCTTAAGCCCCCTGCCATGCACAGGGTTGCCCTGGCAACTGTTGCTGGCCCCCAAAGCGGAAGTGGGCGGGTCCTGGCCCCCTTAAGCCCCTTGCCATGCCCAGGTTTGCCCTGGCAACTGTTGCTGGCCCCAAAAGCGGAAGTGGGCGGGTCCAGGTCCCCTTAAGCCCCCTGCCATGCCCAGGGTTGCCCTGGCAACTGTTGCTGGCCCCCAAAGCGGAAGTGGGCGGGTCCAGGTCCCCTTAAGCCCCCTGCCATGCCCAGGGTTGCCCTGGCAACTGTTGCTGGCCCCCAAAGCGGAAGTGGGCGGGTCCAGGCCCCCTTAATCCCCCTGCCATGCCCAGGGTTGCCCTGGCAACTGTTGCTGGCCCCCAAAGCGGAAGTGGGCGGGTCCAGGCACCCTTAAGCCCCCTACCATGCCCAGGGTTGCCCTGGCAACTGTTGCTGGCCCCCAAAGCGGAAGTGGGCGGGTCCAGGCCCCCTTAATCCCCCTGCCATGCCCAGGGTTGCCCTGGCAACTGTTGCTGGCCCCCAAAGCGGAAGTGGGCGGGTCCAGGCACCCTTAAGCCCCCTACCATGCCCAGGGTTGCCCTGGCAACTGTTGCTGGCCCCCAAAACGGAAGTGGGCGGGTCCAGGCCCCATTAATCCCCCTGCCATGCCCAGGGTTGCCCTGGCAACTGTTGCTGGCCCCCAAAGCGGAAGTGGGCGGGTCCAGGCACCCTTAAGCCCCCTACCATGCCCAGGGTTGCCCTGGCAACTGTTGCTGGCCCCCAAAGCGGAAGTGGGCGGGTCCTGGCGCCCTTAAGCCCCCTGCCATGCCCAATGTTGCCCTGGCAACTGTTGCTGGCCCCCAAAGCGGAAGTGGGCGGGTCCAGGCCCCCTTAAGCCCCCTGCCATGCCCAGGGTTGCCGGGCAACTGTTGCTGGCCCCCAAAACGGAAGTGGGCGGGTCCAGGCACCCTTAATCCCCCTGCCATGCCCAGGGTTGCCCTGGCAACTGTTGCTGGCCCCCAAAGCGGAAGTGGGCGGGTCCAGGTCCCCTTAAGCCCCCTTCCATGCCCAGGGTTGCCCTGGCAACTGTTGCTGGCCCCCAAAGCGGAAGTGGGCGGTTCCTGGCCCCCTTAAGCCCCCTGCCATGCCCAAAGTTGCCCTGGCAACTGTTGCTGGACCCCAAAGCGGAAGTGGGCGGGTCCAGGCCCCTTAATCCCCCTGCCCTGCCCAGGGTTGCCCTGGCAACTGTTGCTGGCCCCCAAAGCGGAAGTGGGCGGGTCCAGGCACTCTTAAGCCCCCTACCATGCCCAGGGTTGCCCTGGCAACTGTTGCTGGCCCCCAAAGCGGAAGTGGGCGGGTCCAGGCCCCCTTAAGCCCCCTGCCATGCCCAGGGTTGCCCTGGCAACTGTTGCTGGCCCCCAAAGCGGAAGTGGGCGGGTCCTGGCCCCCTTAAGCCCCCTGCCATGCCCAGGGTTGCCCTGGCAACTGTTGCTGGCCCCCAAAGCGGAAGTGGGCGGGTCCAGGCCCCCTTAATCCCCCTGCCATGCCCAGGGTTGCCCTGGCAACTGTTGCTGGCCCCCAAAGCGGAAGTGGGCGGGTCCAGGCACCCTTAAGCCCCCTACCATGCCCAGGGTTGCCCTGGCAACTGTTGCTGGCCCCCAAAACGGAAGTGGGCGGGTCCAGGCCCCCTTAATCCCCCTGCCATGCCCAGGGTTGCCCTGGCAACTGTTGCTGGCCCACAAAGCGGAAGTGGGCGGGTCCAGGCGCCCTTAAGCTCCCTACCATGCCCAGGGATGCCCTGGCAACTGTTGCTGGCCCCCAAAGCGGAAGTGGGCGGGTCCTGGCGCCCTTAAGCCCCCTGCCATGCCCAATGTTGCCCTGGCAACTGTTGCTGGCCCCCAAAGCGGAAGTGGGCGGGTCCAGGCCCCCTTAAGCCCACTGCCATGCCCAGGGTTCCCTGGCAACTGTTGCTGGCCCCCAAAGCGGAAGTGGGCGGGTCCAGGCGCCCTTAAGCCCCCTGCCATGCCCAGGGTTGTCCTGGCAACTGTTGCTGGCCCCCAAAGCGGAAGAGGGCGGGTCCAGGCCCCCTTAAGCCCCTTGCCATGCCCAGGGTTGCCCTGGCAACTGTTGCTGGCCCCCAAAGCGGAAGTGGGCGGGTCCTGGCCCCCTTAAGCCCCCTACCATGCCCAGGGTTGCCCTGGCAACTGTTGCTGCCCCCCAAAGCGGAAGTGGGCGGGTCCAGGCCCCCATAATCCCCCTGCCATGCCCCGGGTTGCCCTGGCAACTGTTGCTGGCCCCCAAAACGGAAGTGGGCGGGTCCAGGCACCCTTAATCCCCCTGCCATGCCCACGGTTGCCCTGGCAACTGTTGCTGGCCCCCAAAGAGGAAGTGGGCGGGTCCAGGCACCCTTAATCCCCCTGCCATGCCCAGGGTTGCCCTGGCAACTGTTGCTGGCCCCCAAAGCGGAAGTTGGCGGGTCCAGGCACCCTTAAGCCCCCTACCATGCCCAGGGTTGCCCTGGCAACTGTTGCTGGCCCCCAAAGCGGAAGTGGGCGGGTCCAGGCCCCCTTAATCCCCCTGCCATGCCCAGGGTTGCCCTGGCAACTGTTGCTGGCCCCCAAAACGGAAGTGGGCGGGTCCAGGCACCCTTAATCCCCCTGCCATGCCCAGGGTTGCCCTGGCAACTGTTGCTGGCCCCCAAAGCGGAAGTGGGCGGGTCCAGGTCCCCTTAAGCCCCCTGCCATGCCCAGGGTTGCCCTGGCAACTGTTGCTGGCCCCCAAAGCGGAAGTGGGCGGGTCCAGGCACCCTTAAGCCCCCTACCATGCCCAGGGTTGCCCTGGCAACTGTTGCTGGCCCCCAAAGCGGAAGTGGGCGGGTCCTGGCGCCCTTAAGCCCCCTGCCATGCCCAATGTTGCCCTGGCAACTGTTGCTGGCCCCCAAAGTGGAAGTGGGCGGGTCCAGGCCCCCTTAAGCCCCCTGCCATGCCCAGGGTTCCCTGGCAACTGTTGCTGGCCCCCAAAGCGGAAGTGGGCGGGTCCAGGCGCCCTTAAGCCCCCTGCCATGCCCAGGGTTGTCCTGGCAACTGTTGCTGGCCCCCAAAGAGGAAGTGGGCGGGTCCTGGCCCCCTTAAGCCCCCTACCATGCCCAGGGTTGCCCTGGCAACTGTTGCTGCCCCCCAAAGCGGAAGTGGGCGGGTCCAGGCCCCCATAATCCCCCTGCCATGCCCAGGGTTGCCCTGGCAACTGTTGCTGGCCCCCAAAACGGAAGTGGGCGGGTCCAGGCACCCTTAATCCCCCTGCCATGCCCAGGGTTGCCCTGGCAACTGTTGCTGGCCCCCAAAGCGGAAGTGGGCGGGTCCAGGTCCCCTTAAGCCCCCTGCCATGCCCAGGGTTGCCCTGGCAACTGTTGCTGGCCCCCAAAGCGGAAGTGGGCGGGTCCTGGCCCCCTTAAGCCCCCTGCCATGCCCAAAGTTGCCCTGGCAACTGTTGCTGGCCCCCAAAGCGGAAGTGGGCGGGTCCAGGCACCCTTAAGCCCCCTACCATGCCCAGGGTTGCCCTGGCAACTGTTGCTGGCCCCCAAAGCGGAAGTGGGCGGGTCCAGGCCCCCTTAATCCCCCTGCCCTGCCCAGGGTTGCCCTGGCAACTGTTGCTGGCCCCCAAAGCGGAAGTGGGCGGGTCCAGGCACTCTTAAGCCCCCTACCATGCCCAGGGTTGCCCTGGCAACTGTTGCTGGCCCCCAAAGCGGAAGTGGGCGGGTCCAGGCCCCCTTAAACCCCCTGCCATGCCCAGGGTTGCCCTGGCAACTGTTGCTGGCCCCCAAAGCGGAAGTGGGCGGGTCCTGGCGCCCTTAAGCCCCCTGCCATGCACAGGGTTGCCCTGGCAACTGTTGCTGGCCCCCAAAGCGGAAGTGGGCGGGTATTGGCCCCCTTAAGCCCCTTGCCATGCCCAGGTTTGCCCTGGCAACTGTTGCTGGCCCCCAAAGCGGAAGTGGGCGGGTCCAGGTCCCCTTAAGCCCCCTGCCATGCCCAGGGTTGCCCTGGCAACTGTTGCTCGCCCCCAAAGCGGAAGTGGGCGGGTCCAGGTCCCCTTAAGCCCCCTGCCATGCCCAGGGTTGCCCTGGCAACTGTTGCTGGCCCCCAAAGCGGAAGTGGGCGGGTCCAGGCCCCCTTAATCCCCCTGCCATGCCCAGGGTTGCCCTGGCAACTGTTGCTGGCCCCCAAAGCGGAAGTGGGCGGGTCCAGGCACCCTTAAGCCCCCTACCATGCCCAGGGTTGCCCTGGCAACTGTTGCTGGCCCCCAAAGCGGAAGTGGGCGGGTCCAGGCACCCTTAAGCCCCCTACCATGCCCAGGGTTGCCCTGGCAACTGTTGCTGGCCCCCAAAGCGGAAGTGGGCGGGTCCAGGCCCCCTTAAGCCCCCTGCCATGCCCAGGGTTGCCCTGGCAACTGTTGCTGGCCCCCAAAGCAGAAGTGGGAGGGTCCTGGCGCCCTTAAGCCCCCTGCCATGCACAGGGTTGCCCTGGCAACTGTTGCTGGCCCCCAAAGCGGAAGTGGGCGGGTCCTGGCCCCCTGAAGCCCCTTGCCATGCCCAGGTTTGCCCTGGCAACTGTTGCTGGCCCCCAAAGCGGAAGTGGGCGGGTCCAGGTCCCCTTAAGCCCCCTGCCATGCCCAGGGTTGCCCTGGCAACTGTTGCTGGCCCCCAAAGCGGAAGTGGGCGGGTCCAGGTCCCCTTAAGCCCCCTGCCATGCCCAGGGTTGCCCTGGCAACTGTTGCTGGCCCCCAAAGCGGAAGTGGGCGGGTCCAGGCCCCCTTAATCCCCCTGCCATGCCCAGGGTTGCCCTGGCAACTGTTGCTGGCCCCCAAAGCGGAAGTGGGCGGGTCCAGGCACCCTTAAGCCCCCTACCATGCCCAGGGTTGCCCTGGCAACTGTTGCTGGCCCCCAAAGCGGAAGTGGGCGGGTCCAGGCCCCCTTAATCCCCCTGCCATGCCCAGGGTTGCCCTGGCAACTGTTGCTGGCCCCCAAAGCGGAAGTGGGCGGGTCCAGGCACCCTTAAGCCCCCTACCATGCCCAGGGTTGCCCTGGCAACTGTTGCTGGCCCCCAAAACGGAAGTGGGCGGGTCCAGGCCCCCTTAATCCCCCTGCCATGCCCAGGGTTGCCCTGGCAACTGTTGCTGGCCCCCAAAGCGGAAGTGGGCGGGTCCAGGCACCCTTAAGCCCCCTACCATGCCCAGGAATGCCCTGGCAACTGTTGCTGGCCCCCAAAGCGGAAGTGGGCGGGTCCTGGCGCCCTTAAGCCCCCTGCCATGCACAGGGTTGCCCTGGCAACTGTTGCTGGCCCCCAAAGCGGAAGCGGGCGGGTCCAGGCCCCCTTAATCCCCCTGCCCTGCCCAGGGTTGCCCTGGCAACTGTTGCTGGCCCCCAAAGCGGAAGTGGGCGGGTCCAGGCACCCTTAAGCCCCCTACCATGCCCTGGGTTGCCCTGGCAACTGTTGCTGGACCCAAAGCGGAAGTGGGCGGGTCCAGGCCCCCTTAAGCCCCCTGCCATGCCCAGGGTTGCCCTGGCAACTGTTGCTGGCCCCCAAATCGGAAGTGGGAGGGTCCTGGCGCCCTTAAGCCCCCTGCCATGCACAGGGTTGCCCTGGCAACTGTTGCTGGCCCCCAAAGCGGAAGTGGGCGGGTCCAGGTCTCCTTAAGCCCCCTGCCATGCCCAGGGTTGACCTGGCAACTGTTGCTGGCCCCAAAAGCGGAAGTGGGCGGGTCCAGGCCCCCTTAATCCCCCTGCCATGCCTCGGGTTGCCCTGGCAACTGTTGCTGGCCCCCAAAGCGGAAGTGGGCGGGTCCAGGCACCCTTAAGCCCCCTACCATGCCCAGGTTTGCCCTGGCAACTGTTGCTGGCCCCCAAAGCGGAAGTGGGCGGGTCCAGGCCCCCTTAATCCCCCTGCCATGCCCAGGGTTGCCCTGGCAACTGTTGCTGGCCCCCAAAGCGGAAGTGGGCGGGTCCAGGCCCCCTTAATCCCCCTGCCATGCCCAGGGTTGCCCTGGCAACTGTTGCTGGCCCCCAAAGCGGAAGTGGGCGGGTCCAGGCCCCCTCAATCCCCCTGCCATGCCCAGGGTTGCCCTGGCAACTGTTGCTGGCCCCCAAAGCGGAAGTGGGCGGGTCCAGGCACCCTTAAGCCCCCTACCATTCCCAGGTTTGCCCTGGCAACTGTTGCTGGCCCCCAAAGCGGAAGTGGGCGGTTCCAGGCCCCCTTAATCCCCCTGCCATGCCCAGGGTTGCCCTGGCAACTGTTGCTGGCCCCCAAAGCGGAAGTGGGCGGGTCCAGGCCCCCTTAATCCCCCTGCCATGCCCATGGTTGCCCTGGCAACTGTTGCTGGCCCCCAAAGCGGAAGTGGGCGGGTCCAGGCACCCTTAAGCCCCCTACCATGCCCAGGGTTGCCCTGGCAACTGTTGCTGGCCCCCAAAGCGGAAGTGGGCGGGTCCAGGCCCCCATAATCCCCCTGCCATGCCCAGGGTTGCCCTGGCAACTGTTGCTGGCCCCCAAAGCGGAAGTGGGCGGGTCCAGGTCCCCTTAAGCCCCCTGCCATGCCCAGGGTTGCCCTGGCAACTGTTGCTGGCCCAAAAAGCGGAAGTGGGCGGGTCCTGGCCCCCTTAAGCCCCCTGCCATGCCCAAAGTTGCCCTGGCAACTGTTGCTGGCCCCCAAAGCGGAAGTGGGCGGGTCCAGGCACCCTTAAGCCCCCTACCATGCCCAGGGTTGCCCTGTCAACTGTTGCTGGCCCCCAAAGCGGAAGTGGGCGGGTCCAGGCCCCCTTAATCCCCCTGCCCTTCCCAGGGTTGCCCTGGCAACTGTTGCTGGCCCCCAAAGCGGAAGTGGGCGGGTCCAGGCACTCTTAAGCCCCCTACCATGCCCAGTGTTGCCCTGGCAACTGTTGCTGGCCCCCAAAGCGGAAGTGGGCGGGTCCAGGCCCCCTCAATCCCCCTGCCCTGCCCAGGGTTGCCCTGGCAACTGTTGCTGGCCCCCAAAGCGGAAGTGGGCGGGTCCAGGCACTCTTAAGCCCCCTACCATGCCAAGGGTTGCCCTGGCAACTGTTGCTGGCCCCCAAAGCGGAAGTGGGCGGGTCCAGGCCCCCTTAAACCCCCTGCCATGCCCAGGGTTGCCCTGGCAACTGTTGCTGGCCCCCAAAGCGGAAGTGGGCGGGTCCTGGCGCCCTTAAGCCCCCTGCCATGCACAGGGTTGCCCTGGCAACTGTTGTTGGCCCCCAAAGCGGAAGTGGGCGGGTCCTGGCCCCCTTAAGCCCCTTGCCATGCCCAGGTTTGCCCTGGCAACTGTTGCTGGCCCCCAAAGCGGAAGTGGGCGGGTCCAGGTCCCCTTAAGCCCCCTGCCATGCCCAGGGTTGCCCTGGCAACTGTTGCTCGCCCCCAAAGTGGAAGTGGGCGGGTCCAGGTCCCCTTAAGCCCCCTGCCATGCCCAGGGTTGCCCTGGCAACTGTTGCTGGCCCCCAAAGCGGAAGTGGGCAGGTCCAGGCCCCCTTAATCCCCCTGCCTTGCCCAGGGTTGCCCTGGCAACTGTTGCTGGCCCCCAAAGCGGATGGTGGGCGGGTCCAGGCACCCTTAAGCCCCCTACCATGCCCAGGGTTGCCCTGGCAACTGTTGCTGGCCCCCAAAGCGGAAGTGGGAGGGTCCAGGCACCCTTAAGCCCCCTACCATGCCCAGGGTTGCCCTGGCAACTGTTGCTGGCCCCCAAAGCGGAAGTGGGCGGGTCCAGGCCCCCTTAATCCCCCTGCCCTGCCCAGGGTTGCCCTGGCAACTGTTGCTGGCCCCCAAAGCGGAAGTGGGCGGGTCCAGGCACTCTTAAGCCCCCTACCATGCCCAGGGTTGCCCTGGCAACTGTTGCTGGCCCCCAAAGCGGAAGTGGGCGGGTCCAGGCCCCCTTAAGCCCCCTGCCATGCCCAGGGTTGCCCTGGCAACTGTTGCTGGCCCCCAAAGCAGAAGTGGGAGGGTCCTGGCGCCCTTAAGCCCCCTGCCATGCACAGGGTTGCCCTGGCAACTGTTGCTGGCCCCCAAAGCGGAAGTGGGCGGGTCCTGGCCCCCTTAAGCCCCTTGCCATGCCCAGGTTTGCCCTGGCAACTGTTGCTGGCCCCCAAAGCGGAAGTGGGCGGGTCCAGGTCCCCTTAAGCCCCCTGCCATGCCCAGGGTTGCCCTGGCAACTGTTGCTGGCCCCCAAAGCGGAAGTGGGCGGGTCCAGGTCCCCTTAAGCCCCCTGCCATGCCCAGGGTTGCCCTGGCAACTGTTGCTGGCCCCCAAAGCGGAAGTGGGCGGGTCCAGGCCCCCTTAATCCCCCTGCCATGCCCAGGGTTGCCCTGGCAACTGTTGCTGGCCCCCAAAGCGGAAGTGGGCGGGTCCAGGCACCCTTAAGCCCCCTACCATGCCCAGGGTTGCCCTGGCAACTGTTGCTGGCCCCCAAAGCGGAAGTGGGCGGGTCCAGGCCCCCTTAATCCCCCTGCCATGCCCAGGGTTGCCCTGGCAACTGTTGCTGGCCCCCAAAGCGGAAGTGGGCGGGTCCAGGCACCCTTAAGCCCCCTACCATGCCCAGGGTTGCCCTGGCAACTGTTGCTGGCCCCCAAAACGGAAGTGGGCGGGTCCAGGCCCCCTTAATCCCCCTGCCATGCCCAGGGTTGCCCTGGCAACTGTTGCTGGCCCCCAAAGCGGAAGTGGGCGGGTCCAGGCACCCTTAAGCCCCCTACCATGCCCAGGGTTGCCCTGGCAACTGTTGCTGGCCCCCAAAGCGGAAGTGGGCGGGTCCTGGCGCCCTTAAGCCCCCTGCCATGCCCAATGTTGCCCTGGCAACTGTTGCTGGCCCCCAAAGCGGAAGTGGGCGGGTCCAGGCCCCCTTAAGCCCCCTGCCATGCCCAGGGTTCCCTGGCAACTGTTGCTGGCCCCCAAAGCGGAAGTGGGCGGGTCCAGGCGCCCTTAAGCCCCCTGCCATGCCCAGGGTTGTCCTGGCAACTGTTGCTGGCCCCCAAAGCTGAAGTGGGTGGGTCCAGGCCCCCTTAAGCCCCCTGCCATGCCCAGGGTTGCCCTTGCAACTGTTGCTGGCCCCCAAAGCGGAAGTGGGCGGGTCCTGGCCCCCTTAAGCCCTCTGCCATGCCCAGGGTTGCCCTGGCAACTGTTGCTGGCCCCCAAAGCGGAAGTGGGCGGGTCCAGGCCCCCTTAATCCCCCTGCCATGCCCAGGGTTGCCCTGGCAACTGTTGCTGGCCCCCAAAGCGGAAGTGGGCGGGTCCAGGCACCCTTAAGCCCCCTACCATGCCCAGGGTTGCCCTGGCAACTGTTGCTGGCCCCCAAAGCGGAAGTGGGCGGGTCCAGGCCCCCTTAATCCCCCTGCCATGCCCAGGGTTGCCCTGGCAACTGTTGCTGGCCCCCAAAACGGAAGTGGGCGGGTCCAGGCCCCCTTAATCCCCCTGCCATGCCCAGGGTTGCCCTGGCAACTGTTGCTGGCCCCCAAAGCGGAAGTGGGCGGGTCCAGGCACCCTTAAGCCCCCTACCATGCCCAGGGTTGCCCTGGCAACTGTTGCTGGCCCCCAAAGCGGAAGTGGGCGGGTCCAGGCCCCCTTAATCCCCTTGCCCTGCCCAGGGTTGCCCTGGCAACTGTTGCTGGCCCCCAAAGCGGAAGTGGGCGGGTCCAGGCACCCTTAAGCCCCCTACCATGCCCTGGGTTGCCCTGGCAACTGTTGCTGGACCCAAAGCGGAAGTGGGCGGGTCCAGGCCCCCTTAAGCCCCCTGCCATGCCCAGGGTTGCCCTGGCAACTGTTGCTGGCCCCCAAATCGGAAGTGGGCGGGTCCTGGCGCCCTTAAGCCCCCTGCCATGCCCAGGGTTCCCTGGCAACTGTTGCTGGCCCCCAAAGCGGAAGTGGGCGGGTCCAGGCGCCCTTAAGCCCCCTGCCATGCCCAGGGTTGTCCTGGCAACTGTTGCTGGCCCCCAAAGCTGAAGTGGGTGGGTCCAGGCCCCCTTAAGCCCCCTGCCATGCCCAGGGTTGCCCTTGCAACTGTTGCTGGCCCCCAAAGCGGAAGTGGGCGGGTCCTGGCCCCCTTAAGCCCTCTGCCATGCCCAGGGTTGCCCTGGCAACTGTTGCTGGCCCCCAAAGCGGAAGTGGGCGGGTCCAGGCCCCCTTAATCCCCCTGCCATGCCCAGGGTTGCCCTGGCAACTGTTGCTGGCCCCCAAAGCGGAAGTGGGCGGGTCCAGGCACCCTTAAGCCCCCTACCATGCCCAGGGTTGCCCTGGCAACTGTTGCTGGCCCCCAAAGCGGAAGTGGGCGGGTCCAGGCCCCCTTAATCCCCCTGCCATGCCCAGGGTTGCCCTGGCAACTGTTGCTGGCCCCCAAAACGGAAGTGGGCGGGTCCAGGCCCCCTTAATCCCCCTGCCATGCCCAGGGTTGCCCTGGCAACTGTTGCTGGCCCCCAAAGCGGAAGTGGGCGGGTCCAGGCACCCTTAAGCCCCCTACCATGCCCAGGGTTGCCCTGGCAACTGTTGCTGGCCCCCAAAGCGGAAGTGGGCGGGTCCAGGCCCCCTTAATCCCCTTGCCCTGCCCAGGGTTGCCCTGGCAACTGTTGCTGGCCCCCAAAGCGGAAGTGGGCGGGTCCAGGCACCCTTAAGCCCCTACCATGCCCTGGGTTGCCCTGGCAACTGTTGCTGGACCCAAAGCGGAAGTGGGCGGGTCCAGGCCCCCTTAAGCCCCCTGCCATGCCCAGGGTTGCCCTGGCAACTGTTGCTGGCCCCCAAATCGGAAGTGGGCGGGTCCTGGCGCCCTTAAGCCCCCTGCCATGCACAGGGTTGCCCTGGCAACTGTTGCTGGCCCCCAAAGCGGAAGTGGGCGGGTCCAGGTCCCCTTAAGCCCCCTGCCATGCCCAGGGTTGACCTGGCAACTGTTGCTGGCCCCAAAAGCGGAAGTTGGCGGGTCCAGGCCCCCTTAATCCCCCTGCCATGCCTCGGGTTGCCCTGGCAACTGTTGCTGGCCCCCAAAGCGGAAGTGGGGCGGGTCCAGGCACCCTTACGCCCCCTACCATGCCCAGGTTTGCCCTGGCAACTGTTGCTGGCCCCCAAAGCGGAAGTGGGCGGGTCCAGGCCCCTTAATCCCCCTGCCATGCCCAGGGTTGCCCTGGCAACTGTTGCTGGCCCCCAAAGCGGAAGTGGGCGGGTCCAGGCCCCCTTAATCCCCCTGCCATGCCCAGGGTTGCCCTGGCAACTGTTGCTGGCCCCCAAAGCGGAAGTGGGCGGGTCCAGGCCCCCTCAATCCCCCTGCCATGCCCAGGGTTGCCCTGGCAACTGTTGCTGGCCCCCAAAGCGGAAGTGGGCGGGTCCAGGCACCCTTAAGCCCCCTACCATTCCCAGGTTTGCCCTGGCAACTGTTGCTGGCCCCAAAGCGGAAGTGGGCGGGTCCAGGCCCCTTAATCCCCCTGCCATGCCCAGGGTTGCCCTGGCAACTGTTGCTGGCCCCCAAAGCGGAAGTGGGCGGGTCCAGGCCCCCTTAACCCCCCTGCCATGCCCATGGTTGCCCTGGCAACTGTTGCTGGCCCCCAAAGCGGAAGTGGGCGGGTCCAGGCACCCTTAAGCCCCCTACCATGCCCAGGGTTGCCCTGGCAACTGTTTGCTGGCCCCCAAAGCGGAAGTGGATGGGTCCAGGCCCCCATAATCCCCCTGCCATGCCCAGGGTTGCCCTGGCAACTGTTGCTGGCCCCCAAAGCGGAAGTGGGCGGGTCCAGGTCCCCTTAAGCCCCCTGCCATGCCCAGGGTTGCCCTGGCAACTGTTGCTGGCCCAAAAAGCGGAAGTGGGCGGGTCCTGGCCCCCTTAAGCCCCCTGCCATGCCCAAAGTTGCCCTGGCAACTGTTGCTGGCCCCCAAAGCGGAAGTGGGCGGGTCCAGGCACCCTTAAGCCCCTACCATGCCCAGGGTTGCCCTGTCAACTGTTGCTGGCCCCCAAAGCGGAAGTGGGCGGGTCCAGGCCCCCTTAATCCCCCTGCCCTGCCCAGGGTTGCCCTGGCAACTGTTGCTGGCCCCCAAAGCGGAAGTGGGCGGGTCTAGGCACTCTTAAGCCCCCTACCATGCCCAGGGTTGCCCTGGCAACTGTTGCTGGCCCCCAAAACGGAAGTGGGCGGGTCCCAGGCCCCCTTAATCCCCCTGCCCTGCCCAGGGTTGCCCTGGCAACTGTTGCTGGCCCCCAAAGCGGAAGTGGGCGGGTCCAGGCACTCTTAAGCCCCCTACCATGCCCAGGGTTGCCCTGGCAACTGTTGCTGGCCCCCAAAGCGGAAGTGGGCGGGTCCAGGCCCCCTTAAACCCCTGCCATACCCAGGGTTGCCCTGGCAACTGTTGCTGGCCCCCAAAGCGGAAGTGGGCGGGTCCTGGCGCCTTAAGCCCCCTGCCATGCACAGGGTTGCCCTGGCAACTGTTGCTGGCCCCCAAAGCGGAAGTGGGCGGGTCCTGGCCCCCTTAAGCCCCTTGCCATGCCCAGGTTTGCCCTGGCAACTGTTGCTGGCCCCCAAAGCGGAAGTGGGCGGGTCCAGGTCCCCTTAAGCCCCCTGCCATGCCCAGGGTTGCCCTGGCAACTGTTGCTCGCCCCCAAAGCGGAAGTGGGCGGGTCCAGGTCCCCTTAAGCCCCTGCCATGCCCAGGGTTGCCCTGGCAACTGTTGCTGGCCCCCAAAGCGGAAGTGGGCGGGTCCAGGCCCCCCTTAATCCCCCTGCCTTGCCCAGGGTTGCCCTGGCAACTGTTGCTGGCCCCCAAAGCGGAAGTGGGCAGGTCCAGGCACCCTTAAGCCCCCTACCATGCCCAGGGTTGCCCTGGCAACTGTTGCTGGCCCCCAAAGCGGAAGTGGGCGGGTCCAGGCACCCTTAAGCCCCTACCATGCCCAGGGTTGCCCTGGCAACTGTTGCTGGCCCCCAAAGCGGAAGTGGGCGGGTCCAGGCCCCCTTAATCCCCCTGCCCTGCCCAGGGTTGCCCTGGCAACTGTTGCTGGCCCCCAAAGCGGAAGTGGGCGGGTCCAGGCACTCTTAAGCCCCCTACCATGCCCAGGGTTGCCCTGGCAACTGTTGCTGGCCCCCAAAGCGGAAGTGGGCGGGTCCAGGTCCCCTTAAGCCCCCTGCCATGCCCAGGGTTGCCCTGGCAACTGTTGCTGGCCCCCAAAGCGGAAGTGGGCGGGTCCAGGTCCCCTTAAGCCCCCTGCCATGCCCAGGGTTGCCCTGGCAACTGTTGCTGGCCCCCAAAGCGGAAGTGGGCGGGTCCAGGCCCCCTTAATCCCCCTGCCATGCCCAGGGTTGCCCTGGCAACTGTTGCTGGCCCCCAAAGCGGAAGTGGGCGGGTCCAGGCACCCTTAAGCCCCCTACCATGCCCAGGGTTGCCCTGGCAACTGTTGCTGGCCCCCAAAGCGGAAGTGGGCGGGTCCAGGCCCCCTTAATCCCCCTGCCATGCCCAGGGTTGCCCTGGCAACTGTTGCTGGCCCCCAAAGCGGAAGTGGGCGGGTCCAGGCACCCTTAAGCCCCCTACCATGCCCAGGGTTGCCCTGGCAACTGTTGCTGGCCCCCAAAACGGAAGTGGGCGGGTCCAGGCCCCCTTAATCCCCCTGCCATGCCCAGGGTTGCCCTGGCAACTGTTGCTGGCCCCCAAAGCGGAAGTGGGCGGGTCCAGGCACCCTTAAGCCCCCTACCATGCCCAGGGTTGCCCTGGCAACTGTTGCTGGCCCCCAAAGCGGAAGTGGGCGGGTCCTGGCGCCCTTAAGCCCCCTGCCATGCTCAATGTTGCCCTGGCAACTGTTGCTGGCCCCCAAAGCGGAAGTGGGCGGGTCCAGGCCCCCTTAAGCCCCCTGCCATGCCCAGGTTGTCCTGGCAACTGTTGCTGGCCCCCAAAGCTGAAGTGGGTGGGTCCAGGCCCCCTTAAGCCCCCTGCCATGCCCAGGGTTGCCTTCGCAACTGTTGCTGGCCCCCAAAGCGGAAGTGGGCGGGTCCTGGCCCCTTAAGCCCTCTGCCATGCCCAGGGTTGCCCTGGCAACTGTTGCTGGCCCCCAAAGCGGAAGTGGGCGGGTCCAGGCCCCCTTAATCCCCCTGCCATGCCCAGGGTTGCCCTGGCAACTGTTGCTGGCCCCCAAAGCGGAAGTGGGCGGGTCCAGGCACCCTTAAGCCCCCTACCATGCCCAGGGTTGCCCTGGCAACTGTTGCTGGCCCCCAAAGCGGAAGTGGGCGGGTCCAGGCCCCCTTAATCCCCCTGCCATGCCCAGGGTTGCCCTGGCAACTGTTGCTGGCCCCCAAAACGGAAGTGGGCGGGTCCAGGCCCCCTTAATCCCCCTGCCATGCCCAGGGTTGCCCTGGCAACTGTTGCTGGCCCCCAAAGCGGAAGTGGGCGGGTCCAGGCACCCTTAAGCCCCCTACCATGCCCAGGGTTGCCCTGGCAACTGTTGCTGGCCCCCAAAGCGGAAGTGGGCGGGTCCAGGCCCCCTTAATCCCCCTGCCCTGCTCAGGGTTGCCCTGGCAACTGTTGCTGGCCCCCAAAGCGGAAGTGGGCGGGTCAGGCACCCTTAAGCCCCCTACCATGCCCTGGGTTGCCCTGGCAACTGTTGCTGGACCCAAAGCGGAAGTGGGCGGGTCCAGGCCCCCTTAAGCCCCCTGCCATGCCCAGGGTTTGCCCTGGCAACTGTTGCTGGCCCCCAAATCGGAAGTGGGCGGGTCCTGGCGCCCTTAAGCCCCCTGCCATGCACAGGGTTGCCCTGGCAACTGTTGCTGGCCCCCAAAGCGGAAGTGGGCGGGTCCAGGTCCCCTTAAGCCCCCTGCCATGCCCAGGGTTGACCTGGCAACTGTTGCTGGCCCCCAAAGCGGAAGTGGGCGGGTCCAGGCCCCCTTAATCCCCCTGCCATGCCTCGGGTTGCCCTGGCAACTGTTGCTGGCCCCCAAAGCGGAAGTGGGCGGGTCCAGGCACCCTTAAGCCCCCTACCATGCCCAGGTTTGCCCTGGCAACTGTTGCTGGCCCCCAAAGCGGAAGTGGGCGGGTCCAGGCCCCCTTAATCCCCCTGCCATGCCCAGGGTTGCCCTGGCAACTGTTGCTGGCCCCCAAAGCGGAAGTGGGCGGGTCCAGGCCCCCTTAACCCCCCTGCCATGCCCATGGTTGCCCTGGCAACTGTTGCTGGCCCCCAAAGCGGAAGTGGGCGGGTCCAGGCACCCTTAAGCCCCCTACCATGCCCAGGTTGCCCTGGCAACTGTTGCTGGCCCCCAAAGCGGAAGTGGATGGGTCCAGGCCCCCATAATCCCCCTGCCATGCCCAGGGTTGCCCTGGCAACTGTTGCTGGCCCCCAAAGCGGAAGTGGGCGGGTCCAGGTCCCCTTAAGCCCCCTGCCATGCCCAGGGTTGCCCTGGCAACTGTTGCTGGCCCAAAAAGCGGAAGTGGGCGGGTCCTGGCCCCCTTAAGCCCCCTGCCATGCCCAAAGTTGCCCTGGCAACTGTTGCTGGCCCCCAAAGCGGAAGTGGGCGGGTCCAGGCACCCTTAAGCCCCCTACCATGCCCAGGGTTGCCCTGTCAACTGTTGCTGGCCCCCAAAGCGGAAGTGGGCGGGTCCAGGCCCCCTTAATCCCCCTGCCCTGCCCAGGGTTGCCCTGGCAACTGTTGCTGGCCCCCAAAGCGGAAGTGGGCGGGTCTAGGCACTCTTAAGCCCCCTACCATGCCCAGGGTTGCCCTGGCAACTGTTGCTGGCCCCCAAAACGGAAGTGGGCGGGTCCAGGCCCCCTTAATCCCCCTGCCCTGCCCAGGGTTGCCCTGGCAACTGTTGCTGGCCCCCAAAGCGGAAGTGGGCGGGTCCAGGCACTCTTAAGCCCCCTACCATGCCCAGGGTTGCCCTGGCAACTGTTGCTGGCCCCCAAAGCGGAAGTGGGCGGGTCCAGGCCCCCTTAAACCCCCTGCCATACCCAGGGTTGCCCTGGCAACTGTTGCTGGCCCCCAAAGCGGAAGTGGGCGGGTCCTGGCGCCCTTAAGCCCCCTGCCATGCACAGGGTTGCCCTGGCAACTGTTGCTGGCCCCCAAAGCGGAAGTGGGCGGGTCCTGGCCCCCTTAAGCCCCTTGCCATGCCCAGGTTTGCCCTGGCAACTGTTGCTGGCCCCCAAAGCGGAAGTGGGCGGGTCCAGGTCCCCTTAAGCCCCCTGCCATGCCCAGGGTTGCCCTGGCAACTGTTGCTCGCCCCCCAAAGCGGAAGTGGGCGGGTCCAGGTCCCCTTAAGCCCCTGCCATGCCCAGGGTTGCCCTGGCAACTGTTGCTGGCCCCCAAAGCGGAAGTGGGCGGGTCCAGGCCCCCTTAATCCCCCTGCCTTGCCCAGGGTTGCCCTGGCAACTGTTGCTGGCCCCCAAGCGGAAGTGGGCGGGTCCAGGCACCCTTAAGCCCCCTACCATGCCCAGGGTTGCCCTGGCAACTGTTGCTGGCCCCCAAAGCGGAAGTGGGCGGGTCCAGGCACCCTTAAGCCCCCTACCATGCCCAGGGTTGCCCTGGCAACTGTTGCTGGCCCCCAAAGCGGAAGTGGGCGGGTCCAGGCCCCTTAATCCCCCTGCCCTGCCCAGGGTTGCCCTGGCAACTGTTGCTGGCCCCCAAAGCGGAAGTGGGCGGGTCCAGGCACTCTTAAGCCCCCTACCATGCCCAGGGTTGCCCTGGCAACTGTTGCTGGCCCCCAAAGCGGAAGTGGGCGGGTCCAGGTCCCCTTAAGCCCCCTGCCATGCCCAGGGTTGCCCTGGCAAACTGTTGCTGGCCCCCAAAGCGGAAGTGGGCGGGTCCAGGTCCCCTTAAGCCCCCTGCCATGCCCAGGGTTGCCCTGGCAACTGTTGCTGGCCCCCAAAGCGGAAGTGGGCGGGTCCAGGCCCCCTTAATCCCCCTGCCATGCCCAGGGTTGCCCTGGCAACTGTTGCTGGCCCCCAAAGCGGAAGTGGGCGGGTCCAGGCACCCTTAAGCCCCCTACCATGCCCAGGGTTGCCCTGGCAACTGTTGCTGGCCCCCAAAGCGGAAGTGGGCGGGTCCAGGCCCCCTTAATCCCCCTGCCATGCCCAGGGTTGCCCTGGCAACTGTTGCTGGCCCCCAAAGCGGAAGTGGGCGGGTCCAGGCACCCTTAAGCCCCCTACCATGCCCAGGGTTGCCCTGGCAACTGTTGCTGGCCCCCAAAACGGAAGTGGGCGGGTCCAGGCCCCCTTAATCCCCCTGCCATGCCCAGGGTTGCCCTGGCAACTGTTGCTGGCCCCCAAAGCGGAAGTGGGCGGGTCCAGGCACCCTTAAGCCCCCTACCATGCCCAGGGTTGCCCTGGCAACTGTTGCTGGCCCCCAAAGCGGAAGTGGGCGGGTCCTGGCGCCCTTAAGCCCCCTGCCATGCTCAATGTTGCCCTGGCAACTGTTGCTGGCCCCCAAAGCGGAAGTGGGCGGGTCCAGGCCCCCTTAAGCCCCCTGCCATGCCCAGGGTTTGTCCTGGCAACTGTTGCTGGCCCCCAAAGCTGAAGTGGGTGGGTCCAGGCCCCCTTAAGCCCCCTGCCATGCCCAGGGTTGCCTTCGCAACTGTTGCTGGCCCCCAAAGCGGAAGTGGGCGGGTCCTGGCCCCCTTAAGCCCTCTGCCATGCCCAGGGTTGCCCTGGCAACTGTTGCTGGCCCCCAAAGCGGAAGTGGGCGGGTCCAGGCCCCCTTAATTCCCCTGCCATGCCCAGGGTTGCCCTGGCAACTGTTGCTGGCCCCCAAAGCGGAAGTGGGCGGGTCCAGGCACCCTTAAGCCCCCTACCATGCCCAGGGTTGCCCTGGCAACTGTTGCTGGCCCCCAAAGCGGAAGTGGGCGGGTCCAGGCCCCCTTAATCCCCCTGCCATGCCCAGGGTTGCCCTGGCAACTGTTGCTGGCCCCCAAAACGGAAGTGGGCGGGTCCAGGCCCCCTTAATCCCCCTGCCATGCCCAGGGTTGCCCTGGCAACTGTTGCTGGCCCCCAAAGCGGAAGTGGGCGGGTCCAGGCACCCTTAAGCCCCCTACCATGCCCAGGGTTGCCCTGGCAACTGTTGCTGGCCCCCAAAGCGGAAGTGGGCGGGTCCAGGCCCCCTTAATCCCCCTGCCCTGCTCAGGGTTGCCCTGGCAACTGTTGCTGGCCCCCAAAGCGGAAGTGGGCGGGTCCAGGCACCCTTAAGCCCCCTACCATGCCCTGGGTTGCCCTGGCAACTGTTGCTGGACCCAAAGCGGAAGTGGGCGGGTCCAGGCCCCCTTAAGCCCCCTGCCATGCCCAGGGTTGCCCTGGCAACTGTTGCTGGCCCCCAAATCGGAAGTGGGCGGGTCCTGGCGCCCTTAAGCCCCCTGCCATGCACAGGGTTGCCCTGGCAACTGTTGCTGGCCCCCAAAGCGGAAGTGGGCGGGTCCAGGTCCCCTTAAGCCCCCTGCCATGCCCAGGGTTGACCTGGCAACTGTTGCTGGCCCCCAAAGCGGAAGTGGGCGGGTCCAGGCCCCCTTAATCCCCCTGCCATGCCTCGGGTTGCCCTGGCAACTGTTGCTGGCCCCCAAAGCGGAAGTGGGCGGGTCCAGGCACCCTTAAGCCCCCTACCATGCCCAGGTTTGCCCTGGCAACTGTTGCTGGCCCCCAAAGCGGAAGTGGGCGGGTCCAGGCCA